>NC_056732.1:1319910738-1319923238 GCF_019279795.1 Protopterus annectens
TTTCAAAAACCTGCTGTCCAGTGGTCAGTCATCTGGACATTTATTGGCAACATGAAAGGCAAAGGAGAAGTAAAGGACCATAAGCAATGCAGGTATATGTCATGCAGAGGCACACTCAGAAGGGAAGCACTAAGGATAAACTGGTGCGGACGAGCCATGGCACATTTTTTGATGATTTAAATGGATCAAAGTGGCCAGTGATATGGGGTCACACACACTGCATTTCTGGCCTGATGATGATGGGGAACTGCTAAAGAAGTGCACTTGTAATACTCTCCAAGAGGGTAATACTGCTGGCCACTCAGAGGGCCAGTGGAGCATTAACTACCTCCTGCACATCCTACTGCACTGATGGCTGGGCTGCAGCAGACAGCTGAGTCAAGCTACCTGTCTGGAAAAGGTCTGAATGCTCCTCACTGAGGCACACCTTCCATCCACCACAGCTGCAATTACAGTGGCAGGTGCCAGCTGAGGCTGACAGAATTGCAGCTCCATAACAACATTACTAAACTCTATTGCCTTAACATGAATGCTAAACATGTCAAAGCCATTGTATTGATTCTCTATAAATAAATGATTTTCCAATGTTTCCTATCTTACCTTTGCACCACATGTGGTGCAAAAACTGCTAAAAAGCACCTTTACGCAATAGGGGACATTTTAGTGCTGTATTTCAACAAGAAAAACAGTTTTAAAAATATTTCCTAAACTTTTACCTTGATAGTGCCATTGTTAGAAAAATGAGTGTTGTATCCATAAACTATAATAGGCTCACCATCAAGCATGCATGAAGGTGCTCCATTAAAATCTATAGATGCAACACACACTATCCCAAAGTAATGTCACAGTAGTAAATTCTAAATTTCTTTGGGATGTGGTTTAATAAAACAGCTTATCAAGCTTTTTAATAATAAAAAAAAAAATGGCCCGGATATATCTATGGACAAAAGTCAGCCAAAAAACAAAGGAATCCCAGAGCCAAGGCTTAGCAAACACTGACATTTAATAAAAAATGTAAGCGCTTTCGAACAGAGTTCTTCTTCAGACAAGTTAAAATGTAGCAAAACCAACTTTTAAACACACAGCAATTAAAAACAAACCAATCATTTTGCTTATAGCAATTACTTATGCAAATCCCTTGAGTTTAAAACCGGTCTTAAAGAGACCTTGTCATTAATACCCACTTTTCTATCAGCACAGAACTTAAAAATCCAGTACAATTCCCTTTCTTCAGTATAATTTTTTTAAATCACCTCCACGTTGTCCTTTAAACACAGTTTCTACAACCTTAAACATAAAACTATGTGAAGGTCCTGACTCATGCACATGTTTAGCTAGAGCATTTGTTAAATCACTTTTCCTGATAGCATATTTATGCACACGCATTCTTTCATAAAACATTCTATTAGTTTTACCTAGATAAAAACTTTCACATGTTATGCATGTTGCTAAATAAACAATGTTTCTAGTTTTACAATGTGCATGTACATTAACCATAGTGCAATACTCTAAGGTCCATAGTGCAATACTCTTTCTGTGCAAGGATCAATGCAATGTCTTAACCAAGTACCTGTGCAATACTAAAGTCTCAGGCAAGTAAGTGTTCCATTTGAAAAGTGTTAAAATGTGTTTCGAAGTATGTGCAGTATTAGGCTGTCAACCTACATACCTGCATGTCTGTGATGTAATAGCCAGATGTTATATGTGTAAATGTCTGTGAAAATAGTCTATATGTTGACTGCACATTGAGTTTGGAGATACGGAATTTTGTTCAGTTTTTGCACTTGTGTGATTTCTGAATGAAAATAAAGTTTACTTTGACTCATCCAATGCCACAATGTATATCCTAACATTGGAAAATCACTTCAAGCATTTTCTGATACACACAGCAGGTGCCTGCCGTCATCCAGTCAGTCAATATTAATTTTGTAACATGGATGTCTTTATACAATTATGTAAAAACAAAAAAGGCACATTAAAAACATAAGAAGTCTCTTAGTGGCTTGTAATTTAACTTCTTGTTACCATTAGCTACTGGCTTTGATAACTGCTGTATCATTTTGTCTAATTCAGCCCATTTCTACTTCCACAATTTTGACTGTTTCTCCTTATATGTTTTTCATTTACTGTATTTTCCAGCTAGTTTTAACCCACTTTAAAATACAAGTGGCAACTGTATGTGGCTGCAGCTGTCTATTTCTAAATTATTTCCAGCATCTATGTGTACAGCGGCCATGCAGCTAAGCATACTGCCCAGCTCTTGTTTGAGTTAGGATCCATGCCAGTCCTCAGCAAAGAAGGAGTCTAGACAATAAAGCTATCTTTTGTTTGTAATGGATCATAATGCTGGTCTCTGCTCCCACACTGTGCGACAAGCTCTTGCTATTACATTCAGTGAATTCCATTAGGGTGTTTAGCTTGTATTGCTGTCACTGTTTCATCCTAAGTGAATTAATCTCATACATTTGACATAGTCGGAATACTGTTTTATTTGCACCAGCAGTACCTACATTTTGTTAAACTAATCATTTGTAAATACTCTATAACACTGGCTCCTGTATCTTCTTCATGTTCAGTTACCTATTATGTTAATGATCCATTTTCAAACAAGATTTTAACTGAATCACTTTGTTCATTGTACACACTGGCATCCATGCCTTAGACAGCAAGATTGTTAAACCCTCCAAGTGATGTTCACATCTGATGAAATATCAGCTGATGTATTGTTAATGTATAGTTAATGTATAATATCTCTGCAGTATGAATGCAAATCATGACATTTGTGTCACTGTTGTACAACATAAAATGCAAATTTCAAATCTTGATTGTCAAATTCAATTGCAGCATCATAGAAACAGACAGTGCAAAAAATGAACACTTTGCCTTCTTTATAACTTGATGAAGTCTAACTCATTATGTACTTCTGCAAGGCATTTACTTGCAACAGCAATAATCCAGAGGTGTTCTTTCTTTTTTGTGGGTAAACTTACAGATATTGCAACAATGTCATGGTTTACATCAAAGTGACACAGTTCTAATAATGCAAGATAATCATTGACAAAACACGAAAGCTGCATTTTTTCATATGTGAAACATTTAATATAAAACATCAGAATCACTTGTGATATTCAAATATCTGGAAATGTGTTTTAAGGTGGTGATATGGTAGTTCTTGTAATGCCTCTTGTTTAACAAGTCCCTTTGGACTAATGCTTGAGATGTACCTTTCATTTGCCAAGTACCTAAGATCCTTCTGATTTCTGAAAAAAACAAAACGTAGAAAGTTATATACTCTGATGCTAGTGAATAGTGAACTCTCAGCTAAACCAACTTAAAAAGTAATGTGTATGGAAGGGCATAAAAACGTACATATGTTTTTCCTTTTTTAAGTTCTTGGGAGTTTCCACCAAAATTAATACTCTTGCAAATGTTTTAGGATACAGTAGAAAATCACACCAGCTAAAAAAAATTAAAAAATGATGGGGAAACAGTTCTTGTTGTTGCCATGAAAACGATTACTCTTGCAAACATTTATGAGGTTGTGCTACTTGAAAGCAGTATACATGTTTATGAAGCATTCTGCTATGCAATACGTCTTCTCATTAGGACTCATTCTTGTACCAGAATTGGCTGCAGTATTGTGGAAGTGTTAGCACATGTCTAAAAATTGGACTGTGTATCAGCATATGCAGCTTGACAGAAGAGTCCCTAAAATGACTACTCTAAAAAGCTTTGAACAAAATTCCACACAGTAAAAAAGATACAGCCATATGTAGCTATCTCTTAGTTAAAATGGGTGGAAGAAAGTACAGTTGTGTACACTTACCATAAATGTAGATGTTCGAGTGTATTCAGTGTTGCAGTCATCACATTTGGGTTATCCTGCCAGGGGTAGCCCTCAGTCGGGCTGAATACCAGAGGCTTAGTATTTCTGCATCAGTTGCTGTCACTCCAGGACTGACATCAGATTGTCAGTGGTACAAAATCAGGCAGCCGATGCCATTACATCAGTTTTTCTTGCCCTAACTGTCAGGAGACCCCAAATAGGGAGCTAGGTTATGGTGGAAGAACACCACCAGCAGAAAGTAAATACCAAAAATTCCTTGTAAGGAGAGAGAGAGAGAGAGAGAGAGAGAGAGAGAGAGAGAGAGAGAGAGAGAGAGAGAGAGATTTGTGTTGATTCCCAAAGCTAAAGGAAAGGGTGGAGGCAGTCAATAAGACTGGGGGGCTGGCTAAGAAGGCCTGCAAGACTGTGGTGGCAAAGCCTGCCCTGGTATTGGAGAAGACAGGCAGGTGGTAATGCTTGGTGAAGGTATGAAGAGATGTCCATGTTACAGCCTCCAGGATGTCCCTGGTAGGGACACCTCTGAGAAAAACTGTAGAAGTAAAAGTTGCTCTGGTGGAATGTATCCTGTCCCCCTTTGGGGGCAGTTTCCCATCCTGTTTGTAGCAAAAGAGGATGCAGTGTGCTATACATTTGTAGATTATTTTATGGATATGGCCTTGCCCTCTGCCCCTGCTGCGAAGCTAACAATTGATCAGTTTTTCTAAAATCTTTGATCCTGTCCAAGTAGAATCTGAGCTGTCCGTGCACATCTAGAGAGTGCAGAATCCTTTGCCCCATGTTTTGTGGATTAGGGAAAAAGATGGGCAAATGAATGGATTGGTTGAGAGCCATACTGGACACCACTTTAGGCATGAAGGATGGGTTAGCCCTGAGGGAGACCCTGTCAGCATGGAAAATGATGAAGGGTTCTACAGCCATGAGTGCTTGTAGCTCTGATACTCTCCTAGCTGAAGTGATGGCCAGAAGCAAGTCTGTCTTCTAAGAGAGGAACTTTAAGTCTGCTGAAACTGTAGGTTCAAAGGGGGGTAGGGTGAGCTTTTCCAACACAAAGTTAAGGTCCTAGGCTGAGGTAGGAGCTCTTCTGGGTGTCCTTAAGTTGTTAGCCCCTCTTAGGAACTGTTTGATGAGGGAGTGTGAGAAGAGAGGTGGCTCTGTGCTGTAGTGGACAGAGACAGCAGAGGCATGAATTTTAATGCAAGAGAAGGATAGACCCCTGTGTAGTAGGTCTGCTAGGTAATCCAGGATGAGAGGGAGGGAGGCCTGTGCCATTCTGGCTTTGTTAGCCTGGATCCAGGTGCAAAACCTTTTCCACTTGTCAGCATAGGATTTTCTAGTGCTGGGGCATCTGGCCTCATGTATCGCATCTAGGACTTGTTTGCTTAGGCTGGCAGCTTGAGAAGAAGTCAGGGAATAAGCCAGACTGCCAGGTTGAGGGTCTGCAATTGGGGATGCATGAACTCTCCATTTCTCTGGGTCAGGAGTGTTGGGATCTGAGTTAGGTGTCATGGTGGCAGGGGTGACAGGCTGTGCAGCAGTGGGTACCAGTGCTGGCATGGCCAGTCTGGCACAATCAGGATTGCCCTCGGTTTTTCCTCCCTTATTTTGAGCAGTACCCTTGAAATGAGTGGTAGAGGGGGATATGCATAGACCAAGAGTTTAACCCATTGGAAGGATAGAGCATCCACTTTCCAGGCCTTGCTGTGAGGTTCCCTGGTGCAGAATTTGCTGAGCTGATGATTGGAGTGGGAGGCAAAGAGGTCCACCATCGGGGTGCCCCATTTCTGGGTTACAAGGGTGAAGGTTCTGTTGTCTAGCTGGCACTCATGTGGATCTAGTAGGTTCCTGCCTAAGTTGTCTGCCAGAGAGTTTAGGAAGTCTGGCCGGAATTGTCCTAGCAGGTGTAGTTGCATGGCTGAGGCTGTGTGCCAAAGGGTCATGGCGAGCCTGCAGAGAGGATAAGAGTGAGTCCCTCCCTGCTTGTTGATATACCATGTCACTGTGGTGTTGCCTGTTTTGATCAGTGAAGGCCCCGGGGAGAGCAGGGGTCTGAAAGCTGTCAGGGCATTCTGAACAGCTAGCATCTCTTTTTGGTTGATGTGCAGATGTATTTGATTTGGGCTTCAATGGCCCTGAATGCACCTGCCATCCAGGTGTGCAGCCCAGGCATAGTCTGATGCATCTGTGGTGAGGGTCTGGATGGCATGGGGTTGCGAGAATTGAAGTCCCTTGTTGTGGTTGCATGCTGCTACCCACCAAAGGAAATCTTTCCTTAGACAAGGTATCATTGACACCAAAGGCTTTTTAGTTACCACTGTAGTTTCCTCATATGCAGTCTGGCATATGGAATGAGTAGAATGCAGGAGGCCATGAGCCCTAGAGCTTGCCGGATTTTCCTTGCAGATAACTGTGTTCTGGTGGCTAGTTGAGAGAAGTAGCCTGTCAAGTATGCTTGTTTTTCTGGAGTAAGGAATGCCATCTGGGATGCTGTGTCCAGGCTTGCTCCCAGGAATAGAATTTTTTGTGTGGAGACTAGTTTTGATTTCTTTTTGTTGATAGTATACCCCATGGAGGTCAGTAGGTCCTTTACAAAGGTCAGGTGCTGTAACAGCTTTTCCCGACTGTCTGCCTGAATCAGGCAATCATCTAAGTAGGGGTAAATTTTAATATTTCTTTGTCTGCAAAAAGCAATGGCTGGAGCCAGGCATTTTGTGAAATCTCTGGGAGCAGTGGATACGCCAAAGGGAAGCGCAGAGAACTGAAAGTGCATAGATCCTGCCCTGAAACGTAGATATTTCCTGCAAGATTCCCTGATTGGGATGTGTAGGTAGGCCTAGTTTAGGTCTAGGGTGACTAACCAAGCATCCTTGGAAAGCATAGGAAGAAGCTGCTGGAGGATGAGCATTCTGAATTTTGTTATCACCAGAAAGGTGTTTAGAATGGATAGATCGAGGTTTGGGCATCTGGTCCTCTCTTTTCTGGGTATCAGGAAGAGTCTGGAATAGAAACCTTGGCCTATCTGTTCTGCAGGAACATTCTGTATTGCCCTCATGGAGAGCAGGGAAAGGACTTGCTTTTTGGCCTCTGCCCATTGATTTGGAGGAAGATCTGGGAACCCTTTTGGGGTTGGCAAAGTGTGAAAATAAAATTTGTATCCCTGGGACACTATGTTGAGGACCCATTGGTCGTTGGTAATAGAGGCCCAGTTGCTTGCATGGAACAAGAGTTTTCCTCCTAGGGGTACAAGCAGGTGGGCAGAGGTAAGGAGGTGTAAAGTCATTGTGAGTTCTTACCATAAGGGGGTGGCTTTGCACTCCCTGGTTTTGAAGAGGAGAAACTGCATTGCTTAGATGTCTGCATTCCCTGTGGCTGCTGTCTGGGGGGTGTGCTTCCCCCTTGGTCTGGTCTGAGCTGACCTGGAGGGGGCAGAAAAGGACCAGTGCTTGGAGAGGCAATGCCTACTGAACCTTGGAGTCTAGACCTGGAAGAAGCTTTTAACTGTCTGCATAGATTTAGCTTTTTCTTCCATCTTTTTTAAGACCTCTTCTGCCTTGGTGCCAAATAAATTGTCTTTGTTCAATGATGCATCCAATAATTTGGATTTGACATGGTCTGGCAAGGTCTGTTCCATAAGCCAAACATGCCTTCTAAGGAAAGACCAGTGACTGCTGACCTGCAAGATGCTTCTAGGGCATCAAAACCATATTGCAAGGTGTGCTTAGAAACTTGACTTGCAGAATGCGTTAGCTCTTGTAATTCTTTATTTTCTGCACAAGCAGAAAAGGAAGATATTTTTTGTTTGAGGAGTTCCATGGTATGCCACTGATATTTCAGCATGTGGAAATGGCAATTTAATGCTCTAATAGCAAGAGTAGCAGAGGTGTATACTTTTTTACCCCATCTGTCTAAATATTGGAAATCCCTGTCTGAGGGGGCTGGGAGTCTTAGCTGAGGTTGCTTTAATTCTTTTAGGTCCTTGAAAGATGACTTCTCGGTCAGCAGTAGGATTTTTGAAAAGGGATTTGTGACAGCCTGGAACTCTGTAGTATCTGTCAGGTTTCCTGAGAACAGGAGGAAGGGTGTTAGGAGTCAAGCTGGATTCCATAAAACATTATCCACAACATCCAGGACAGGAAGAATGGCCAAAGGTCTGTGCTGTGGTAAATCTAAGAATTCCCTGAGTCTCTTTATTGACTGAGGATAGTCTTGACATTCCCATTGAAAATGCTCCCTTAAAGTATGAAGGGTTTCCCCAAATGAAAAATCCTCGGGTGGAGAGGCAGAAGGAATGGATTCCTCTGCATCAGAATCCTCTTAAGCAGAGAGCAGAGAGGTGTTGCATGTCTTCATATTCAGAGGCATCAGAGTCATTCTGTTCAGATAAAACAAGTGAGGACAAGTCTCTTTTTCTTTTGGAAGGGGCAGCCTGGCTACCCCTAATAAGTATAATAAGCATAATAAGGTCTTCTGCCATTTTAAGCATTTGAGATTGAGGCAAGGAAGCAGGTGCCTGAGCTTGGGTCATTGGTTTTTTGGGAGTAGTTCGTACCCTGGGCCTTAGAAACTTGGTAGTTTTAGAAAGAACTGAAGATGTGAAACAAGTCATCGGTTTGTGTCGAGTATTGGTAGTGAAAAGTATTTCCTCAAAAGCTAGTGCCTGCTCAGCAGCTCCGGACCCATCCAAGGTAGAGACACCCGCAGGATCCTTAGTCGAAGAAGAGTCTTGCGGCATACCGGACTCTGAAAGGGTCTTGGTAGCGGCCTGCGAATCCAGAGATGTGGGCATCAGGGGCTGCAAAAGCACCTCAGTGAGGACTGGAGAACTGAGGACTAGCTTAGCAGAAGCATCATCGGCGGTTTTCGACCTGTGTGGTCTGTCTCTGTCTTTTTGGAAGATTGCTAGACAGATGGCTTACTGAAACCATATCAGAATGCGAGGACTGAGAGTGAAAATATCTAGCTACAATAAGGGTCTGATGACATACAGTTCTAGCGCTGAACAAAGCACAAAAGTGACAGCGAGGGACTTTATGGTCTGGGCCTAAACAGGTGATGCACTAAGAATGGAAGTCTCAGTTTGGTATTTGCTTTCAACAGGCGAGACAATTGTTAACTTTTTCTGACTTCGGTTAGAGCAAGAAAAAAGGATCCCCAATGGGGTACTTAGGTTTAGAAGACTTCAACTTAATTTTGGAAATGAAAACTCAGATAGAGGTCGACCAGCACTCATACGGACTGCTTCTCCTTTGGGCTCCGTGGCAAGAAAGACTGATGTAATGGTGTCGGCTGCCTGATTTTATACCACTGATGGCCTGACATCAGTCTTGGAATGACAGCAAACGATGCAGAAGTACTAAGCCTCTGGTATTCCTTCCGACTGAGGGCTATCCCCTAGCAGGATAACCCAAATGTGATGACTGCAACAGTGAAACACGAGGAACATTGTGCAACAATACACATATACTTATACAAACGCACACACAAATACACATACAGACACACACACACACACACACACACACACACACACACACACACACACACACACACACACACACACACACACACACACACACACTGCACAAACATACATGGACTTGGGGGCAAGCTCCCACATTACAGAACTATATATATATATATATATATATACAAATCTCTCTCGCTCTACAGACATTAACAAATGACAAATATATATATATATATATATATATATATATATATATATATATCTATATATATATATGTGTGTGTGTATGTATGGGCCCCCTTCATAACACTGAAATTTCATAATGTTGGATTTCATAACATTGAGACCATAACATTGAAAATTCAAAACACTGAAAACCCAAAACATTGAAAACTACATTGCACAAGTAAATAATATCACCTCCACCTACAACCTACAGTTTAAGGTGATTGTGATAAAGTGAGGGTAGGAAATTAACTTTTTTCCACTTTTTTCGGGGGTGTGGGGGGCAGAGCCCCCCACATTGGGGGGTGCAGAGGGGCTTGCCCCCCCTACAAAAATGTATCCTTGTTAGTTAGGTGTTGTTATAGGTGGAGAGGATGTTATTTACATATGCATTGTAGTTTTCATAGTTATGAAGCACACTTTCAATGTTCTGAGTTTTCAATGCTTTGGGATTGAAATGTTATGGTCTCAATGTTATGAGATTCAACGTTAGGAAATTTCAATCAAAGGAAATATAAAAAGGCACTAATAAAAACGAACAAGCCAGTGGTAATCTCCAAAAAACAAAGTAATAAAACTACAACAGAATCTCATCTTAAATAGCAATTAAAACATGACATCATACAGCAATTAATTAAGCTTTAAAGGAGCTTTTAAACAGCTTTTAAAAAGACACGCTTCCAACAGTTCATACTACAATATTTCAATAAATAATGCATCAAAAATATTTCAAAAACTAATACTAAAAATGCATTACTGCTAAATAATACCAATTAAAATTGATACTTCATAAAAAATAATAAACATATATAAATGCGTATTCAAAAGCTTCTGTAACAAATTATCTTTCTAAAGCTTTCAATTTCAAAATACATTTCAATGAATATTTATCATTAAGTCCATGGTAAACATAAGCATTCAGTTTAAGTTGCCAATAAAGTTCACATTCTTCCAGGTGAAGTTGCCAGGGTCCACCCCTTAATTCCCTTGTCATTTGTTCAATAACAAGATAGGAAAATTGATTCCCAAAATTTTACATTAAATGTCTTGCCGGTGTATTCATATTAATCTGTCTGCTAATATTGTACTGGTGCTCATAGATTCTATCTTTAGAATATCTCTCAGTTTTACAAATGTAAAAACTAGTACAATTCTGGCACTGAGCAAGATAAACAACCCCAGAACTATTGCAATTAAACTTGCCTTTTATAGAATAAGTACAATTCCTGATGTGAAATTTGTTAGTCACTTCAATATATTGGCACAGTTTACATTTTCCACACTTATACATTCCAGCTTTAATAATAACATGGTTTTCCTTCTTCTCCAAAAGATTTTTAATATTACACTCCCGCCTAAAAATTACACCAGGTGAATCACTGATTCTTTGTCTATCAGTGGGTCATCCAAAAAAACTGTCCAGTTTTTAGACAAAATATTTCTAAGGGCGCCAACATTAAGTGAAAAGGGGGTACTAAATTTTAAAGCATAATCAATTTTCATGTTAGATGTTTCAGCTGACACTCCATTTGATGCCTCAGTATCCTTTAGATCAAAAAATCCACCCTTATTACTGAGGATTTGCTTAAACCTACCCCCATCCCTTTTCATCACCACTTCATCTATAATTTGTGTTAATATTTTCATGGGATAAGACCTAGCCAGGAACATATTTTTCAAATGTTCACATTCAGATAAAAAATCACTGTCTAAAGTAATCATCCTGGCAGCCCTCACAAGTTGCCCTTTTACTACTGCTCTCTTTTGATGGAATGGGTGGTTACTCTCATAATGGAGGTAATAAGTATTGGAATATGTGGCCTTCCTTCCTTCCTTGGCCACATATCTTGCATTTGGTCTATCTTTAAGGAGGAAAACATTTAAATAAGATATGTAATCGGCCCCAAATTCAAAAGTGAAGTCAAGAAAATTGGTAAATTCAGTAATCTGATCAACAAAATTAGAAGCTACATCACAATCACCCTTAAAAATAATAAAAATATAATCTAAAAATCTGGTGTACTAATGTACTCGTTCTTTATACAAATCACTCTTGAATAAATATTCCTCCTTCCATTGTGCCATTACATAGTTAGCAAAGCTCCCCCCAACAAGGGGAGCCCATTGCTACCACTGATCTTTGTAGGTAATAATTACCGTTAAACAGGATGAAATTGATAGAAAGAATAATGTCAAGCAAGTACTCAGTTAGGTCGATTTCATCCCCTGGTGCTCCATTTTTATGTAAAAAGTCCCTGGTCCACTCAATACCCATGGTCTGTGGGATAACAGTGTATAAATCCCTGACATCAATTGTTACAAAATTAAAGTTAGCATCAAAGGTCAGGTAATTCAAAACTGCTTAAAAAAATCCCATGAGTCACGACATATTTGGGACACTTCCTTCAAATAGTTCTTTAATAAATAATCCACATACTTAGCACATCCACATGTAATACATTTCCTTCCATCCACAATAGGATGGAACGGTGGATTTATGACACTCTTATGAATTTCAGGCAAACCAAATATAGTGGGTTTAGAGGAGCAATAATGTTAATAAAATTATACACATCAACGTCTATTCTAGATTCAATAAACAGATCATTAATGTGCGATCCAATACGCTGACAAGCACCATTAAATTTGTTCAGGGAGACTGGTATATAAGCATCAGATCTTAAAATATTCAACATTCGATTATTGTAATCAGCCTCATCCATAAAAATAAGGCCTCCACCTTTATCTGGTTTTAAACCTTCACTTTAAATGTTTTTAATGCATTCAAAGCATTCTGTTCGTCAATAGAGGTATTATACCTATTCTTGTGTTTAAGTGATCTAACACATTTCTTATGTCAAGTTCGCACAATTTTTCAAAAGTAACAACAGTACTGTATAACACTAGACTAAATATACTAGAGACCCTAAAATCATGGTTAACATATGACTGCTTTGCTTACTG
>NC_056732.1:1320228238-1320328238 GCF_019279795.1 Protopterus annectens
CCTTAACATGATCTGGTAGAGGTTGTTCTTTTAACCATGCATGTCTACGAATGACCGCCCCTGTCATAGCTGCCCTACATGAAGCTTCCAATGCATCATATCCACACTGCAGTAAGTGATTGCTAACTTGCTGAGAATTATGTACAGCCCCCTGCAAAGACTTTCTGTCTAAAGGTTCAGGAGAGGCCAATGTTTTCTGTAAATGATCTAACAGGTAATCCTGATATTGAAACATATGAAAGAGGCAATTCAGAGCTCTCATAGATAAAGTAGTGGAGGTGTAGACCTTTTTCCACCATCTCTCTAATGATCTAGCTTCCCTGTTGGAAGGCAAAGGATTTTTGGAGGTGGTTGCTGAAACCCCTTTAGGTCCCTGTGAAATAGTTTCTAAATCAACAGCATGGGCCCTAAAGAAATGAGAATGTGTTTCTGGGACCCTATAGTATCTGTCAGGCTTGGCAGGAGCAGGAGGAAGAGTATCAGGGGTAACACTGGAGTCGGAGTAAAGATCATCCAAAACATCAAGCACAGGAGGTATAGCTAAGGGCCTGTGTTGGGGCTTTTTAAGGAAGGTTCGAAGGCGCTTTCTGGAATCAGAATATTCCTGGCCTTGCCACTTAAAATGTTCCCTCATGGAATGCAGAACTTCCCCAAAAGAAATATCCTCAGGAGGGGAGGCCGAGAGGATGGAGTCCTCTGCATCCAAGTCCTCATAGGTCTGGAAGGGCTCTTCCTGGCTATCGGAGTGAACAGAGTCCTCAGAATCTTCATCTGAAGGGAGAATGTCAGAGGGTTCAACCCGGGGCCTCTTATCAGAAGGAGGCTGGGATCCTCTCTCAGGATGGGCCTGGGAACCTCTGATCATGGAAACTAAGTCTGCGGCCATAGTCATGATTTGTGTTTCAGGAGTAGGCTGAGGTAAGGCTTTAGCAGTCAGGTGCTTGGTCTTGCTGGCTGCCTTAGCACATGTGTAGGCCTTAATAGACATGGACATAGGAGGCCTAGCAGCTCCACGTGCAGGAGTGACCTCCTTTTTTCAGTATCCGGAGGAAAAACAAACAATAACGTCGGTGTGGTCTCCGGGTGTCGGAGGTATATGGGTATCCTCTGTGGTTCAGGTGGGTCGGAGGTATCGGGTAGAGGGAAAATAAAGGCCGTGAAAGGGGTCGTGTGTTTTTAGGTGGAGGGGTGTGGGTGAGTAGGGGCAAGTGATCGGTTTGGGTCTCTTTCTTTTTTTGTTTCTGCGATGTCGCGAGTTCCGTACGGTAGTGTAAATAAATCAATTTTCAAAAAAAAAGTTCTTCGAACTCGCCCGGCCGGGGCCTGAGCGCTGCATTGAAGCTGAAGCACACAGCACAGGCAGGCCAGACGTTGGGGGGCCAAAGGGGGAAGGAAGGGTAATAGTGGAAATCCTATAGGGTATTTGTTTACCACAAGACAAACAATTATTAACTTTTTCAGTAATTTCTGACATCGGCTGTGGCAAGAAAAGGTCCCCAATGGGGTACTTAGCTTTTTTGATGACTTCGGATTCGAAGAATACAGGAGCTGACCGACCAGCACTTGCGAACTGCTTCTGCTTCGGGCACCGCGCGGCAAGAAAGACTGAAGAAAATGGCGTCGGCTGATGCTTATATACTCCAGCCGCTCTGACGTCAGAGAGAAATGCGACATCAGCCGACGTCGGACCCAGACTTTGGAATCCGGCCGACCGAGGGCTGCCTGAGGCAGGACAACCCATATGTTATGACTGCAGTTGCATTCTTGAAGGACATCATCAATTTTATTTTATGGCTATTGATCATGTTGAAATAGATGATAAATGCCCATGGGGACTCTTTTAGAGAAGAAAGAATTACAATGGCAAAATAAATTGCAAGCTGATTCATGGCCAGGAATTAATGAACGTAGCTCAATAACGCCAATTTTAAAACTAAAAGCATTAGATAGGAAGAAAATTAAAGATTAAAAATTCTTTTATATATTTTTATATCTATGATATTATGAAATTTATAATATTAGTAAGGTATGTATTTATAAATATTTATATTTATAATTTATATGCTTAATAACTATTTATTAGGATTTTAAATTAAATATTAATATTATTTCGATTTTATATATGTATTGTATAATATGCGTATCATTTAATAAGTATCTATTCTATTCCGTATAACAAACATAATTTGATTGAATTTTTCTTTTCTTTACTTTTTATTCTATTTTTACTAACTAGGCATGCACAATTTTTAGAATGGCTATTTGGCGGGCTTTTTCAAATGTATAGGAAGTTATAAAAGGAAGTGATGTAATATGGAGGTTGTCTGATGAAGTTTAATACTAATTAAACGAAAGCGCTTACAGTTCATTATCGTATTTTATATATAGATTGTTATTTTAATAAATTATTTGTGGATTTGCAGTTGGTGGCTTTTCGCTTGTTTTCATTTTAGTTTGGTTCGTTTGAATAATCTGCAAACAGGCCAGATACACTTTCCCTGATTGAATGCCCAGTAAAGTCTTATATCTCTTGTATTAGGGGCACCTCCCTCAATGCCCTTAGGCACCTCGTTGTCCATCATGGCACTGAGCCATATGTCAAAGTGCCTAGACTCCCACCAGAGGGAACTATCAAGGGCTTTCTGCTTCCTGAAGTGCTGATTGTAATTCAACCACCTCAAACACCCTTTCAAATGGTGGGCTTCCCTTATGGCTACATAGTAAGCTAATAAAGGCAGTGCTTGGGTGTGATCCTTCTCAATGTGTACACCCATAAATACCACAAAACCCAATCAGCAAGTATCCCATTTCTTCACAGGTGTCCTGGCTGATGCATTCTTACCGATAGCTGCTAAGGCTGCCATCAATTCCTTGTGGGTGTGTTATCAGCATCAAGTATGCACTTTATACCCTTATTATACCCTTATTATCAACTAGATTCAAGATACCTACAAACTCCCCTTTTATAATGTTATCTTTGACCTTAGAGGGAACATGCGCTGTCATATGAGCGCCAGGTGATTTAAATATGTAAAGCTGAGGGTAGCCATGGCGGACAAGAATTGGTGGATACATTCATCTGACTGGGGTGGGACCTCCCTCTCTGAATTGATGACCTCCTCAGATCCCCCATGCAAGTTGGGTAAAGGTAAAGTACAGTTGTGTACACTTACCATAAATGCAGATGTTCGAGTATATTCACTGTTGCAGTCATTACATTTGGGTTTTCTGCTTGCAGGTAGTCCTCAGTCAGCCTGATTAACAAAGTCTTGGGTCCTATGTCGGTTGCTGTCTCTTCTTCTGTGACGTCAGGTCATCAGGGGTATAAAACATGCAGCCAACGTCATTACATCAGTTTTTCTTGACGCAGATGTCAGGTGCCCCCCCCTAATGGGAAGCAATTAAATCTATAAATATACAAGGTTATACCTCAAACAAAAAAGCAAATACACCAAAAAGATTTTAAGCATTGAAAAGGAGAGAAGAGGTATAGCCAAACAAAGTCAGGGGGCTGGAGGGAGGGTAACCAGAACTGCAACAGTGAATACACTCGAACATCTACATTTATGGTAAGTGTACACAACTGTACTATGTTCTTCATGTTTCACTGTTGCAGTCATTACATTTGGGTAGATTCCCAAAGCTAAGGATGGGAGGAGGAATTTAGATAGCATTAGGACCAGCTATAAGGCCCTGCAAAACTGCAGAGGCAAAGCCATCTCTGATTTAGAGAAAATTGGCAAATGGTAATGCTTGGTGAAAGTATGTACAGAACTCCAGGTAGCAGCTTCTAGGATGTCACTGGTAGGTACGCCTCTGAGAAAGGCTGTAGGTGTAGATGCAGCCCTGGTTGAGTGGGATCTGGTCCCCTGTGGGACAGGTTTTCCATGGTGCTTATAACAGAAGTGAATGCAAAGGCCCATCCATTTGGAGATAGTTTGCTTTGAAATAGCCTTCCCCTCTGTCCCTGCAGCAAATGCCACCAGCAGTTGTTCAGATTTTCTTTGAGGTTTAGACTGTCCAAGTAGAATCTAAGTTGTCTGTGCACATCTAAGGAGTGCAGTATCCATTTCCCTTTGTTCTGTGGATTAGGAAAGAAGGTAGGCAAATGAATGGACTGATTAAAGGCCGCACTGGATAACACCTTTGGCATGAAAGAGGGCTTGGTCCTGAGGGACACCCTATCCGCATGAAAGATGATGAAAGGCTCCACTGCCATAAGGGCCTGTAATTCAGATACCCTTCTTGCTGAAGTGATGGCTAAAAGGGGAGCTGTTTTCCAAGAAAGGAATTTTAAATCTGCAGTAGCAGCTGGCTCGAAAGGAGAAAGGCTGAGTTTCTCCAATACAAAGTTAAGATCCCAGGCTGGAGTTGGAGCTCTCCTGGGTGGTCTTACATTTTTGACCCCTCTGAGGAACTGCTTGAGCAGTGGAAGAGAGAAGAGGGGAGATTCTGTGTTATAATGAGCTGAAATGTCTGAGGTGTGAATTTTTACTGAGGAAAAAGACAGGCCCTTGTGAAGCATCTCAGTTAAGTATTGTAAAAACTGAGGTAAATTGGGCACTGCTGTGCTCATCCCTTGAGATTGGTTCCAGGCACAGAATCTTTTCCATTTTTCAGCATAAGATTTTCTAGTACTAGGCCTCCTTGCCTCTAAAATGACATCCATCACCGGTTTACTGAGGGATGGTAAAGGAGAGCTTAGGTAATTAGCCAGGCTTCTAGGTTTAGTGTTTGAAGCTGAGGGTGCAGACTCTGGTTCTCCTGCTGAGACAGCAGGGTAGGAGTCTGAGGCAGGTGCCATGGGGCCAACAGTGACACACTGTGCAGGAGGGGGTACCAGTGTTGGAGTGGCCAGGCTGGTGCAATCAAAATCACCCTTGGTTTGTCTTGTTTGATCTTTAGTAGTACTTTGGAGAGCAGAGGCAGAGGAAGAAAGGCATAAACTGATAGTTTTTTCCAGCTGAAGAACACAGCATTCACTTTCCAAGCTTGTCTGTGGGGAGTCCTTGCACAACATCTTTGTGTTCAACATCTTTGTATCCTGTATAGGAAGGGTTAAAATGTGAAACTGCATTGCGTGCAAAGAAATAAGCTAAAATGAGTTGTTTTTCTTGTAAGGAATTTGCTGACCAGAAAGGAATGCACAGATGCTACTTTGGTCCAGGCACAGGCCTATCTTGGGACTGACCTCTGACCAAGGAGGAGTGCATAGATGTTACCTTGATGTAGGCACCAACTTATCTTGTGTCTGACTTTTACCATCTAAGGCTCCACTGAGTGAATTTATAGCCTTGACTGAAATTCCTTGTCTAGTAACCAGCTGCTGTGTATGCATGAAAGAGGGTATAAAAACCCATGTAAAGTGTGTAGAAATTAGACTGCTGACAACCAAGAACTTTGTGGCAGATCTCCATGCATGTAAAATAAACTCTTTTTGGCCTACCTTTTTGCTGCGTGATTCTTCCAGTATATGTTAAGAGTATTAAAATCTTTTGACATTTCTGGCCCAAGAACGTGGGGCCACCTCTTCGCGACGAATCGCATAAGAGGGACTGAAAAACCTGTACAGGAAGGGAGAGCGAATCTCGGCTCCCTTGAATGGAAAGACCTCCGACAAAAAGTCGTAAGTAGAGGCCAGTCACTCTTAGATTCGATCCGTGGACGGTGACAACGAGGGAAGATCCGCAGTAAGGTAAGCTTTTGTTTTGTAAAAGTTTTTAAGGGACTAGTCATAAAGGAATTTCTTTTGTTTAAATTTTACAAAAGACCGGTAGAGATCTCAGGAAAAGGAAACAGTTTTTCTTTTAAATAAGAAAAATGGGAAACAGTTTTCTTTTAAATAAGAAAAATGGGAATAGGAAGCAGTTGTTGTGTTAGTAAGGGCTGCTTAAATAAAAGGACTGAGGATGAGGAATATATGTTTAAATTACATCCAAAAACTTAAAATATATGAAAAAATGGACAAAAAGACTATGGGTTTAGTGGTACCTTGAATAAATCAGAATGTCAAAATCTAGTGAGAGACCTGGGACACAGAAGGTAAGGTTAAGAAACAAAAAGGTAGGATTTCCTCAAGCACAGAAATGGTTAGAAGAAGCTAATAAGAGATATAAGGAACAATTTTCAAATAAGGGAAGTAGTGGCTCGAGTGCAAAAGGTGCATTTTTTGTCCACAAAGAAGATGATGAAACATCTATTGTCTGTCGTAAACCAACAGCCCTACCCTTGTATCCTGATGTCACTAAAGACAGGGTTAGTCCACCCCAGTATCAAAAAGAAAGAAGCAGAAAATCAAGAAAAGGTGTCCTTCATAGTCTTACAGGAGGCAGAGAAGCAGGGAAAAATACCCTCCATAGTTTTACAAAAAACAAGCAGAGGAGACTCTGGAGCTACGTAACCATAGTATAGACGAATCAGAGTAAAACAAAAAGAAGCTAAGGTACATACCCTGTCCACACACTCATATCCCTTTACATGCAGATAAATATGTCGAGGAAAAGAAAAGAAAACAGGCTCAAACCTTTATGGTGAGCGGATAAAACGCTTATGGTAATGTAAGGTCCGTCCAACAGCGGTAGAGGAAGGGAACAGGGTAGAGGCAGAGGGAGAAGGGATGTAGGACATTTTGAAGATGACGAAGGCAGACAAAAGAGGGTAAATGTTTTAAATGCAGTAAGAAGGGGCATTTGCAAGAGATTGCCTGAATCCCGGAAAATCGCTGCTGCTCCAGATCATAGTTCAGCATGACTATATGATGGCAGCACGGACGAACCGGACCCAGGTGCTGAGGTCGACTGGCAAGAGTCAGTAATACAAAATGAGGATGATTTTGAGGATGTGAATAAAGAAGGTAAAAGGGAATGTGCAGGATGGGAACATGAGATAGCTGATTTTTTAGAAAAAGGTAAATATCAGGTTGTTAGCCTGACAGCTCTAGCTACGACTATGCAGTTAGAAGTGCAACCGGTAATCATATTACAGGTTGAAGGAAAGGATGTAGAATTTTTGTGTGATTCAGGGGCCTTCAGGACCCTGCTAAAAACCTCTGCAGTGCCATCTGATGTAACTTCTGATGACTATGTATTAGTCAAGGCAGCCAATGGCCGCATTTATAAAGAACCACTATCTAAACCCCTATGGTTCACGGACCCTGAAACTAACCAAACTATCAGGTTTTGAGTCATTGTCTCTAAAATTTGCCCTGTAAACTTATTAGGAAGAGATTTAATGCAGGTGTTTGGCATAGCAGCTGTGCCGACTGCATCAGGGATTCTAGCCAAACGAGTAGAAATTCAAGATGTTATGTTACAGGTGGGGCAGGGTGATTTACACTACTGGTACAGTAATGATCTTGTCGAAACTGGACCACAAAATGTAGTAAATGAGCTAACTAATTTGGCCTTAAGCAAATATGGCACACAACCGCCAGTGGTAGCTAAACAACTACACTGTACAATGTACTACAGAAAGTATGTAGGACCAGACGACAAATATGAAGAGCAATTCTTTAAACACAAGGTCACAAAAATCCTGTTACAAAATCTATATTGGGATAAAGCAGGAAATTCTGCAGTTACATGCAGTCTTACAAAAGATATGCAGTTACTTTTTACGCAATAATTCTATTGCACATGTCTCTGTAACAAGGGAAGAACAAATGGCATGGTATCTGGTGGGGAGGAAAGTTACTGAATGGGCTAAAATGACGCCAGAACAGTTGGCATGTAAAGGTGTACAGGTACAAAGACTAAATTGGGTCACCCAGGCTAGACCAACAGTGCACCTCCGCGAAGACAGGCTAACGCCACCCGGGGGAGGGCCATTCTGACTATATCTCCTAACCACAGGAAGAATTAAAGTTACAATCAGTGCCAGACTCCTTATGGTCCGGGCAACATGACATTGGGCTAATAAGAACAGCAGGACAGGTTAAAATAACTCCAAAATCCGATTTTAGACCTCACAAGCGTCAGTATCCATTAAGTAAGAAGGCAGAAGAGGGCATTCTACCAGTGATCACGGCTCTACTATGAGCTGGGGTTTTAATTCCATGCACAGATTCACCGTGTAACACACCCTTGTTCCCAGTAAGAAAACCGGATGGGACCTGGAGAATGGTACAGGATCTGCAAGCTGTGAATGCTGCTGTGGTACCAAGGGCTCCTATGGTCCCAGATCCATCTGTTTTGCTAAATGATATCCTTCCCACAGATAAGTATTTTTCTGTCATTGATATCAGTAACGCATTTTTTTCCATCCCTCTACAGGAAGCTAGTAGGTTTTGGTTCGCTTTTACGTTTATGAGCAAGCGGTTTACATACACAAGACTGACGCAGGGATATTGTGAGAGCCCTACAATCTTTTTGCAAGAAATGTCAACAAACCTGGCACAGTTTCAACCGGAGCATGGCTGTCATCTACTGTTATACGTGGACGACATCTTACTGGCTGCACCCACGGAGGCTGTCTGTGAGTCCGAAACTGTTCGGTTATTGCATTTCTTGGTGAAAGAGGGACATAAGGTAAACAAATCTAAATTACAATTTTGTAAAACTGAAGTACGATATCTAGGCTATACCATTTCAAATGCTGGTAGACAACTAGATAGCTGTAGAAAAGAAGCTATTTTACAGGCACCAAGGCCCAGTACAAAAAAAAAGAAATGATGTCATTTTTAGGAATAACTAACTTTTGTCGTAGTTGGATTCCCAATTATGCAGAGGAAGTGAGTTCACTTTCAGAACTTATTTTTACACTTCCCATGGCAGCACATGATGCGCTGAAATGGACAGATAAGGCAATACAGGCATTTACTAGGGTAAAGCAACTGATAGCAGGATCTGCAACACTTAGCTTCCCTGACTATACAAAACCTTTTGTTCAGACAGTAGATTGTAAGCAGGGCTTTATGA
Source organism: Protopterus annectens (assembly GCF_019279795.1). Classification (NCBI taxonomy): domain Eukaryota; kingdom Metazoa; phylum Chordata; order Ceratodontiformes; family Protopteridae; genus Protopterus; species Protopterus annectens. Next base: position 1,320,237,154 of record NC_056732.1, read on the forward strand.
CATCGGTTCTGTTGCAAACTTATGGGGATAAGTTGAGACCATTAGCTTTTTATTCCAGTAAACTGGACACAGTGGCACGATCATTGCCACACTGTGTACAAGCAGTAGTCGCAGCTGCACTGGTCGTGCAGGCGTCTGCAACCCTAGTTTTGTTTCATGACCTTAACTTACGAGTACCGCACTCTGTCGCAGTAAAACTTCTTCAGGATAAAGTTACCTTTCTCTCTTCTAGCAGACATTTGTCCTGCATGACAACGTTGTTATCACAACCACACATGACTATTGAGCGATGCACTACTCTTAATCCAGCCACACTGTTACCTACAGCTGATGACGGTGCCCCTCACGTATGTTTAGACTTAATACACTCTAATGTCTTACCAAGACCAGACCTTAAGGATCAGCCTTTGGCAAATTCAGATTGGACCCTGTTCGTAGATGGGTCAGCACGTAAGAATGAGGCAGGTATTACACAAGTGGGTTATGCAGTCACAACTGAGACTAAGGTACTAGAGGCAAAACCTCTCCCCAGGAACCTGTCCGCACAAGCGGCTGAATTGATTTCTTTGACCAGAGCATGCACCATTTCCAAGGATAAGGCAGTTACTATCTACACAGATAGTCAGTATGCTTTTTCCACGGTCCATGTCTTTGCACAGCAATGGAAAAATAGGGGAATGGTTACGGCCTCAGGAAAGGAAATAACCCACAAGGATTTAATCCTTAGCCTCTTACGAGCTGTCCAACTGCCACGGGGATTGGCCATCTGTAAGTGTGCAGCACACACAAATGCCAAGGATCCAGTATCACTTGGAAATGCACTAGCTGACAAAACTGCAAAAAGTGTAGCCTTAACCTCTACTTTTGCACTCGAGACCACACAGAAGGAACTTCATCCTACAGATAAATTTGATCTACAAACTTTACAAGTAATGCAGGAACTTAGTACAGTTCAGGAAAAACAGTGATGGGTTAAATATGGGGCTATTCAGAAGCAGGGAGTTTTTGTAGGTCCAAATGATAAGTATGTCTTGCCAACAAACCTTTTTAGGTATGCTTCATTAGTGATGCACGGCCCATCGCACCTGGGCCCTGCTGCCATGGTTCAAATGAACCAGCAAATTTTCTGGACCAAGGGCTTTATAGCGTATGCTAAACAATTTTGTTTATCGTGCCTGCTTTGTGCACGATACCATGGTGGTGGGGTGCGGATCACCCCAGCAGCTTTCCCGCTGCCTCCGTATCCATTTCACACAATCTGTATGGATTTCATTGAACTAACTCCTGTTCAACAGAAGCGATTTGTGTTAGTCATTATTGATGCTTTTACAAAATGGGTAGAAGCTTTTCCGGTAGCACACCCAGATGCATTGTCGGTAGCCAAGGCCCTTACAAATAACATTATCCCTCATTTTGGGCTACCCACATGCATCTATTCTGATAATGGCACACATTTTGTAAACCAAGTTATTCAAAAGCTGGCTGCCGTTTTTCAGATTGAACTAAAACACCACTGTGCCTACCACCCACAGTCAGCAGGGTTGGTTGAACACCATAATGGTATTCTCAAAGGCAAGTTACGTAAACTCATGGCCGAGACGCACCAGTCTTGGATAAACTGCTTACCTCTGGCACTCCTGTCAATGCGTACTACTCCCACTTCAAAAGGGGTCACACCATTTAAACTATTATATGGGAGACCTTATTACGTCCCGCAGTGGCAAGATCTTTTGCCTGCGGAACGTGAGGGGGGTAAAGAGATAGCAGATTACATGAGGAAAATGCTGACAAAAACTAACACTTCTCTAATGAATGATTATTTTTCAGATCAGAAGAACAGGATCCTGAAAGTGGAACCAGGAAACTTGAGGAACACTGATTAGTACTAATCTTGTTTTGTATAAATATCTGACTATTGTAGCAATGCAGAGAAATACCGGAAGGGAGCAGCCTTTCCCACCAAAGCATTCCAAAATAATTTTGTTGTTAATAAGTGTGATTGTTACTTTTCTGTTTTGGCCGTTTTTATTTTCAAACAAAACTAGCCAAGTGAAGAGAGATGAAAATACAGCTTGGCATCCACCCTTTAATACGTACCAAGCTATTAAATATGCATATGCTTTGTCTTTTAATGTTTCAAATTGTTGGATATGCACAGCTATCCGTACTGTACATGGTGGTTTGATGTTAGGTACAATCCCTTTGGGGGCAAATGATACTTGGACTAATTTACTGTTTGAAACTTCAAACGTAGCCTTAAAGGACAAAATAGCATTACCCCTCATGGGTCGTCAGAATGGAACTGTATGTTTCCAAAGATCTGGAAAATTTAAGGTTGGATGGAGTCAATGTAATGTAACCATAATTCATAACTGTACAATAGATGGGCACTGTACAACAAGTTTCAAGCCTATAAGAGTGCTTATTAATAGTACAGGGCTTATTAATGTCACAAGCTTTGTTGAAAAAATGTTATCTGTGTATGATCTTTTGTTTAAAGGGCTACAAGACAAAGGAAATCATTCTATTCCAGTAAATATCACCCTCAAGGTGAATGATTGTTATTTTATCTGTGGTAAAAAGGCATACAAATGGTTACCAAGGAATTGGTCAGGCAGTTGTTTTTTGGGCTATTTAGCACCAGCTATAAGACCCACACTTTCTCTTCCCCAAGGTAAAATACGAAATGTACGTGCTGTTAATAAACCTGTTAATCCCGTAGGTGACGTTGATGCATCCTGGATCTATCATCACGATTTGGCCCACAGTAGAAGCAAGGGACTGTCACACATGGACTTGGGCGATGATGTTATTTCTTGGGCTGGTATTCTTCCAGCCTATGGGACAGTAAAATCTATTTGGGAGCTCAGAAAACTGTCAAAACTGTTAGAAACTCTGAGCAATGCAACTTTTTCTGCGCTAGAGTTGGTGACGGATGAGCTAACTGCAATGAGGACTGTAGTGTTGCAGAATCGGATGGCGCTCGATTTCACCCTAGCGGCGAAAGGAGGTACTTGCAAGTGTTGTCCGTTCATTACAGACAACTGATATGACATTAACAGTCATCTGGAGATCCTACAGCAAGTTTCTGAACTTACAAACCCAGGACAGAATCCATTGACTGATATTTTCCAAAATTGGTTTGGGAATTGAGGAACAGTACTTGTGAATGTCTTAATTGCTGTATGTGTTGGTGCCATTATATTCCTACTGTTGGGTTGTTGTTGCATTCCTTGCATCCGAATGATAATATCAAATGTATTGTCTGCCAATGCAACTAAAGCTTATTATTCTGAATATACAGAACATGAGTCATACAAAAAATTGTATGAATAAAATATATTACAGATGATACAAAGTGTTGTTAGGGGGGAAATGTAGTAGAAATCTTTGTGTTCAACATCTTTGTATCATGCACAGTAAGGGTTAAAATGTGAAACTGCATTGCATGCAAAGAAATAAGCTAAAATGAGTTGTTTTTCTTGTAAGGAATTTGCTGACCAGAAAGGAATGCACATATGCTACTTTGGTCCAGGCACAGGCCTATCTTGGGACTGACCTCTGACCAAGGAGGAGTGCATAGATGTTACCTTGATGTAGGCACCAACTTATCTTGTGTCTGACTTTTTACCATCTAAGGCTCCAGTGAGTGAATTTATAGCCTTGACTGAAATTCCTTGTCTAGTAACCAGCTGCTGTGTATGCACAAAAGAGGGTATAAAAACCCATGTAAAGTGTGTAGAAATTAGACTGCTGACAACCAAGAACTTTGTGGCAGGTCTCCATGCATGTAAAATAAACTCTTTTTTGGCCTACCTTTTTTGCTGCGTGATTCTTCCAGTATATGTTAAGAGTATTAAAATCTTTTGACATTTCTGGCGCCCAAGAACGTGGGGCCACCTCTTCACGGCACGAATCGCATAAGAGGGACTGAAAAACCTGTACAGGAAGGGGAGAACGAATCTCGGGTTCCCTTGAACGGAAAGACCTCCGACAAAAAAGTCGTAAGTAGAGGCCAGTCACTCTTAGATTCGATCCGTGGGACGGTGACGAACGAGGGTGGAAGATCCGCAGTAAGGTAAGCTTTTTTTGTTTGTAAAAGTTTTTAAGGGACTAGTCATAAAGGAATTTCTTTTGTTTAAATTTTACAAAAGACCGGTAGAGATCTCAGGAAAAGGAAACAGTTTTTCTTTTAAATAAGAAAAATGGGAAACAGTTTTTCTTTTAAATAAGAAAAATGGGAAACAGTTTTTCTTTTAAATAAGAAAAATGGGAATAGGAAGCAGTTGTTGTGTTAGTAAGGGCTGCTTAAATAAAAGGACTGAGGATGAGGAATATATGTTTAAATTACATCCGAAAAACTTAAAATATATGAAAAAATCGGAAAAAGACTATGCCTTTAGTGGTACCTTGAATAAATCAGAATGTCAAAATCTAGTGAGAGACCTAGGGACACAGAAGGTAAGGTTAAGAAACAAAAAAAGGTAGGATTTCCTCAAGCACAGAAATGGTTAGAAGAAGCTAATAAGAGATATAAGGAACAATTTTCAAATAAGGGAAGTAGTGGCTCGAGTGCAAAAGGTGCATTTTTTGTCCACAAAGAAGATGACGAAACATCTATTGTCTGTCGTAAACCAACAGCCCTACCCTTGTATCCTGATGTCACTAAAGACAGGGTTAGTCCACCCCAGTATCAAAAAGAAAGAAGCAGAAAATCAAGAAAAGGTGTCCTTCGTAGTCTTACAGGAGGCAGGGAAGCAGGGAAAAATACCCTCCATAGTTTTACAAAAAACAAGCAGAGGAGACTCTGGAGCTACGTAACCATAGTATAGACAAATCAGAGTAAAAACAAAAAGAAGCTAAGGTACATACCCTGTCCACACACTCATATCCCTTTACATGCAGATAAATATCTTGAGAAAAAGAAAAGAAAACAGGCTTAAACCTTTACAGTGAGCGCGGATAAAACACTTATGTTAATGTAAGCTCCGTCCAACAGAGGTAGAGGAAGGGGACGGGGTAGAGGCAGAGGGAGAAGGAATGTAGGACATTTTGAAGATTACGAAGGCAGACAAAAGAGGGGTGAATGTTTTAAATGCAGTAAGAAGGGGCATTTCGCAAGAGATTGCCGGAATCCCGGAAAATCCGCTGCTGCTCCAGATCATAGTTCAGCATGACTATATGATGGCAGCACGGACGAACCGGACCCAGGTGCTGAGGTCGACTGGCAAGAGTCAGTAATACAAAATGAGGATGATTTTGAGGATGTGAATAAAGAAGGTAAAAGGGAATGTGCAGGATGGGAACATGAGATAGCTGATTTTTTAGAAAAAGGTAAATATCAGGTTGTTAGCCTGACAGCTCTAGCTACGACTATGCAGTTAGAAGTGCAACCGGTAATCATATTACAGGTTGAAGGAAAGGATGTAGAATTTTTGTGTGATTCAGGGGCCTTCAGGACCCTGCTAAAAAATTCTGCAGTGCCATCCGATGTAACTTCTGATGACTACGTATTAGTCAAGGCAGCAAATGGCCGCATTTATAAGGAACCACTATCTAAACCCTTATGGTTCACGGACCCTGAAACTAACCAAACTATCAGGTTTTGAGTCATTGTCTCTAAAATTTGCCCTGTAAACTTATTAGGAAGAGATTTAATGCACATGTTTGGCATAGCAGCTGTGCCGACTGCATCAGGGATTCTAGCCAAACGAGTAGAAATTCAAGATGTTATGTTACAGGTGGGGCAGGGTGATTTACACTACTGGTACAGTAATGATCTTGTCGAAACTGGACCACAAAATGTAGTAAATGAGCTAACTAATTTGGCCTTAAGCAAATATGGCACACAACCGCCAGTGGTAGCTAAACAACTACACTGTACAATGTACTACAGAAAGTATGTAGGACCAGACGACAAATATGAAGAGCAATTCTTTAAACACAAGGTCACAAAAATCCTGTTACAAAATCTATATTGGGATAAAGCAGGAAATTCTGCAGTTACATGCAGTCTTACAAAAGATATGCAGTTACTTTTTCGCAATAATTCTATTGCACATGTCTCTGTAACAAGGGAAGAACAAATGGCATGGTATCTGGTGGGGAGGAAAGTTACTGAATGGGCTAAAATGACGCCAGAACAGTTGGCATGTAAAGGCGTACAGGTACAAAGACTAAATTGGGTCACCCAGGCTAGACCAACAGTGAACCTCCGCGAAGACAGGCTAACGCCACCCGGGGGAGGGCCATTCTGAATATATCTCCTAACCCCGCAGGAAGAATTAAAGTTACAATCAGTGCCAGACTCCTTATGGTCCCGCGGGCAACATGACATTGGGCTAATAAGAACAGCAGGACAGGTTAAAATAACTCCAAAATCCGATTTTAGACCTCACAAGCGTCAGTATCCGTTAAGTAAGAAGGCAGAAGAGGGCATTCTACCAGTGATCACGGCTCTACTACGAGCTGGGGTTTTAATTCCATGCACAGATTCACCGTGTAACACACCCTTGTTCCCAGTAAGAAAACCGGATGGGACCTGGAGAATGGTACAGGATCTGCAAGCTGTGAATGCTGCTGTGGTACCAAGGGCTCCTATGGTCCCAGATCCATCTGTTTTGCTAAATGATATCCTTCCCACATATAAGTATTTTTCTGTCATTGATATCAGTAACGCATTTTTTTCCATCCCTCTACAGGAAGCTAGTAGGTTTTGGTTCGCTTTTACGTTTATGAGCAAGCGGTTTACATACACAAGACTGACGCAGGGATATTGTGAGAGCCCTACAATCTTTTTGCAAGAAATGTCAACAAACCTGGCACAGTTTCAACCGGAGGATGGCTGTCATCTACTGTTATACGTGGACGACATCTTACTGGCTGCACCCACGGAGGCTGTCTGTGAGTCCGAAACTGTTCGGTTATTGCATTTCTTGGTGAAAGAGGGACATAAGGTAAACAAATCTAAATTACAATTTTGTAAAACTGAAGTACGATATCTAGGCTATACCATTTCAAATGCTGGTAGACAACTAGATAGCTGTAGAAAAGAAGCTATTTTACAGGCACCAAGGCCCAGTACAAAAAAAAAGAAATGATGTCATTTTTAGGAATAACTAACTTTTGTCATAGTTGGATTCCCAATTATGCAGAGGAAGTGAGTTCACTTTCAGAACTTATTTTTACACTTCCCATGGCAGCACATGATGCGCTGAAATGGACAGATAAGGCAATACAGGCATTTACTAGGGTAAAGCAACTGATAGCAGGATCTGCAACACTTAGCTTCCCTGACTATACGAAACCTTTTGTTCAGACAGTAGATTGTAAGCAGGGCTTTATGACATCGGTTCTGTTGCAAACTTATGGGGATAAGTTGAGACCATTAGCTTTTTATTCCAGTAAACTGGACACAGTGGCACGATCGTTGCCACACTGTTTACAAGCAGTAGTCGCAGCTGCACTGGTCGTGCAGGCGTCTGCAACCCTAGTTTTGTTTCATGACCTTACCTTACGAGTACCACACTCTGTCGCAGTAAAACTTCTACAGGATAAAGTTACCTTTCTCTCTTCTAGCAGACATTTGTCCTGCATGACAACGTTGTTATCACAACCACACATGACTATTGAGCGATGCACTACTCTTAATCCAGCCACACTGTTACCTACAGCTGATGACGGTGCCCCTCACGTATGTTTAGACTTAATACACTCTAATGTCTTACCAAGACCAGACCTTAAGGATCAGCCTTTGGCAAATTCAGATTGGACCCTGTTCGTAGATGGGTCAGCACGTAAGGATGAGGCAGGTATTACACAAGTGGGTTATGCAGTCACAACTGAGACTAAGGTACTAGAGGCAAAACCTCTCCCCAGGAACCTGTCCGCACAAGCGGCTGAATTGATTTCTTTGACCAGAGCATGCACCATTTCCAAGGATAAGGCAGTTACTATCTACACAGATAGTCAGTATGCTTTTTCCACGGTCCATGTCTTTGCACAGCAATGGAAAAATAGGGGAATGGTTACGGCCTCAGGAAAGGAAATAACCCACAAGGATTTAATCCTTAGCCTCTTACGAGCTGTCCAACTGCCACGGGGATTGGCCATCTGTAAGTGTGCAGCACACACAAATGCCAAGGATCCAGTATCACTTGGAAATGCACTAGCTGACAAAACTGCAAAAAGTGTAGCCTTAACCTCTACTTTTGCACTCGAGACCACACAGAAGGAACTTCATCCTACAGATAAATTTGATCTACAAACTTTACAAGTAATGCAGGAACTTAGTACAGTTCAGGAAAAACAGTGATGGGTTAAATATGGGGCTATTCAGAAGCAGGGAGTTTTGTAGGTCCAAATGATAAGTATGTCTTGCCAACAAACCTTTTAGGTATGCTTCATTAGTGATGCACGGCCCATCGCACCTGGGCCCTGCTGCCATGGTTCAAATGAACCAGCAAATTTTCTGGACCAAGGGCTTTATAGCGTATGCTAAACAATTTTGTTTATCGTGCCTGCTTTGTGCACGATACCATGGTGGTGGGGTGCGGATCACCCCAGCAGCTTTCCCGCTGCCTCCGTATCCATTTCACACAATCTGTATGGATTTCATTGAACTAACTCCTGTTCAACAGAAGCGATTTGTGTTAGTCATTATTGATGCTTTTACAAAATGGGTAGAAGCTTTTCCGGTAGCACACCCAGATGCATTGTCGGTAGCCAAGGCCCTTACAAATAACATTATCCCTCATTTTGGGCTACCCACATGCATCTATTCTGATAATGGCACACATTTTGTAAACCAAGTTATTCAAAAGCTGGCTGCCGTTTTTCAGATTGAACTAAAACACCACTGTGCCTACCACCCACAGTCAGCAGGGTTGGTTGAACACCATAATGGTATTCTCAAAGGCAAGTTACGTAAACTCATGGCCGAGACGCACCAGTCTTGGATAAACTGCTTACCTCTGGCACTCCTGTCAATGCGTACTACTCCCACTTCAGACCTTATTACGTCCCGCAGTGGCAAGATCTTTTGCCTGCGGAACGTGAGGGGGGTAAAGAGATAGCAGATTACATGAGGAAAATGCTGACAAAAACTAACACTTCTCTAATGAATGATTATTTTTCAGATCAGAAGAACAACAGGATCCTGAAAGTGGAACCAGGAAACTTGAGGAACACTGATTAGTACTAATCTTGTTTTGTATAAATATCTGACTATTGTAGCAATGCAGAGAAATACCGGAAGGGAGCAGCCTTTCCCACCAAAGCATTCCAAAATAATTTTGTTGTTAATAAGTGTGATTGTTACTTTTCTGTTTTGGCCGTTTTTATTTTCAAACAAAACTAGCCAAGTGAAGAGAGATGAAAATACAGCTTGGCATCCACCCTTTAATACGTACCAAGCTATTAAATATGCATATGCTTTGTCTTTTAATGTTTCAAATTGTTGGATATGCACAGCTATCCCTACTGTACATGGTGGTTTGATGTTAGGTACAATCCCTTTGGGGGCAAATGATACTTGGACTAATTTACTGTTTGAAACTTCAAACGTAGCCTTAAAGGACAAAATAGCATTACCCCTCATGGGTCGTCAGAATGGAACTGTATGTTTCCAAAGATCTGGAAAATTTAAGGTTGGATGGAGTCAATGTAATGTAACCATAATTCATAACTGTACAATAGATGGGCACTGTACAACAAGTTTCAAGCCTATAAGAGTGCTTATTAATAGTACAGGGCTTATTAATGTCACAAGCTTTGTTGAAAAAATGTTATCTGTGTATGATCTTTTGTTTAAAGGGCTACAAGACAAAGGAAATCATTCTATTCCAGTAAATATCACCCTCAAGGTGAATGATTGTTATTTTATCTGTGGTAAAAAGGCATACAAATGGTTACCAAGGAATTGGTCAGGCAGTTGTTTTTGGGCTATTTAGCACCAGCTATAAGACCCACACTTTCTCTTCCCCAAGGTAAAATACGAAATGTACGTGCTGTTAATAAACCTGTTAATCCCGTAGGTGACGTTGATGCATCCTGGATCTATCATCACGATTTGGCCCACAGTAGAAGCAAGGGACTGTCACACATGGACTTGGGCGATGATGTTATTTCTTGGGCTGGTATTCTTCCAGCCTATGGGACAGTAAAATCTATTTGGGAGCTCAGAAAACTGTCAAAACTGTTAGAAACTCTGAGCAATGCAACTTTTTCTGCGCTAGAGTTGGTGACGGATGAGCTAACTGCAATGAGGACTGTAGTGTTGCAGAATCGGATGGCGCTCGATTTCACCCTAGCGGCGAAAGGAGGTACTTGCAAGTGTTGTCCGTTCATTACAGACAACTGATATGACATTAACAGTCATCTGGAGATCCTACAGCAAGTTTCTGAACTTACAAACCCAGGACAGAATCCATTGACTGATTTTTTCCAAAATTGGTTTGGGAATTGAGGAACAGTACTAATGAATGTCTTAACTGCTGTATGTGTTGGTGCCATTATATTCCTACTGTTGGGTTGTTGTTGCATTCCTTGCATCCGAATGATAATATCAAATGTATTGTCTGCCAATGCAACTAAAGCTTATTATTCTGAATATACAGAACATGAGTCATGCAAAAAACTGTATGAATAAAATATATTACAGATGATACAAAGTGTTGTTAGGGGGGAAATGTAGTAGAAATCTTTGTGTTCAACATCTTTGTATCATGCACAGTAAGGGTTAAAATGTGAAACTGCATTGCATGCAAAGAAATAAGCTAAAATGAGTTGTTTTTCTTGTAAGGAATTTGCTGACCAGAAAGGAATGCACAGATGCTACTTTGGTCCAGGCACAGGCCTATCTTGGGACTGACCTCTGACCAAGGAGGAGTGCATAGATGTTACCTTGATGTAGGCACCAACTTATCTTGTGTCTGACTTTTTACCATCTAAGGCTCCAGTGAGTGAATTTATAGCCTTGACTGAAATTCCTTGTCTAGTAACCAGCTGCTGTGTATGCACAAAAGAGGGTATAAAACCCATGTAAAGTGTGTAGAAATTAGACTGCTCTCAACCAAGAACTTTGTGGCAGGTCTCCATGCATGTAAAATAAACTCTTTTTTGGCCTACCTTTTTTGCTGCGTGATTCTTCCAGTATATGTTAAGAGTATTAAAAATCTTTTGACACCTTGCACAACATTTTTCCAACTGATAGTTCTGGGGACATGCAAACAGGTCTATATCTGGGCTCCCCACTTGCTTGTCAACATGTTGAAAATCCTTGGTTCCAGTTTCCACTTGTGTGGGTCCATGAGGGTTCTGTTTAGTCCATCTGCCAGTGTATTTAGTTTTCCTGGCAGGAATTGAGCTTGTAGATAGCTCAAGGCTGTGTTCCACAATGCCATGGCTAGTCAGAAGAGGGGTAAGAATGTGTACCCCCTTGCTTGTTTATGTACCACATAACAGTGGTGTTGTCTGTCTTTACCATTAATTGTCCTGGAAGAATGTGGTCCTTGAAGGCTGTCAGAGCATTCTGTATAGCTAACATTTCTTTATGATTGATGTGAAGGTGTATTTGAATTGGGTTCCATTTGCCCTGAATGCATTTCCCTGCCATGTGCGCCCCCCCCCCCCATGCATAGTCTGATGCGTCTGTTGTTAGGGTTTGGGCGGCAGGGGGTAGTGTGAATGGTAGTCCCTTGTATTGGTGGCAGGCCTCTGCCCACCAAAAGAACTCTAGGCATAGACAAGGAATGATAGGAATCATTGCTTCTAGATCCTGAGAATGTTGACACCATAGGCTTTTTAGATACCCTTTGTAGTTTCCTCATATGCAGTCTTGCATATGGAATTAGAAGAATGCAGGAGGCCATGAACCCCAAGGCTTGTAGTATTTGCCTTGCAGATAGCAGGGTTTTTATGTGACCACTTGTTTGAAGTAGGTTGTCAAGTGAATTTCTTTCTCTGGCGTGAGGAAAGCCATTTGGGAAGTTGTATTCAAGCTTGCTCCCATGGATATAATTTGTTGACAGGGTACCAAGTGCAAGTTCTTTTCATTTATTGTGTACCCCAGACAAATTAGTACCCTCTGTACAAAAGCCAGATGATTCAAAAGTATGTCCTAGTTTACTGCCTGAATTAGACAATCGTCCAGGTATTGGTATATTTGAATATTTCTTTGCCTGCAAAATTCAATGACTGGAGCTAGACACTTTGTGAGGACCCTGGGTGCAGTAGATAAGCCAAAGGGCAGTGCAGAGAACTGATGCATGTAGCCTGCTTTGAAGCGTAGGTATCTTCTGCAAGATTCCCTGATTGGGATGTGCAGGTATGCTTCCTTTAAACTTAGTGTTGCCAACTAGGCATCTTTGCTTAGCATCGGAAGCAACTGGTGAAGAGACAGCATCTTGAATTTTGGAATCACCAAAAAGGTGTTTAGAGTAGGCAGGTCCAGGATAGGACACCATGAATTGTCTTTTCTGGGTACCAGGAAAAATCTCATGTAGAAACCTTGTCCCTTTTTCTCTTCTGGTACCAATTGAATAGCCCCTATGCTTAAGAGAGAGAGTACTTGCTTTTGGGCCTCTGCCCTCTGCTTTGGAGGTAGATCCGGCTAACCGTTTGGAGTTGGTGACATGTGGAAGTGAAATCTGTATCCTTGGGACACTATAATTAAAACCCGTTTGTCCTGGGTAAGGAGTCCCCAGTTCTTTGCATGAAGTGCAATCTTTCCCCCCAAAAGGGCAGTCAGTTGAGAAGTGCTTGGAAGTTTTAAAAATAAGTCATTGAGATAGTTTACCATAGGGGGAGTTTTATTACTCCCAAATTTGGAAGTGGAGGCCCCCCACTGCTTAGTCCTGTGCGTCCCCTGGGACTGAATCCTGGGTGCTCTGCTGGATCTGGGTTTGGACTGAGAAGGTCTGGAAGAGGCAGGAAAGGACCAGTTCTTAGAGGGCCAATGCCTACTAAATCTTGGAGGTTGTTACTTGTAAAATGTCTTTAACAGTTTGCCTAGATTTAACTTTTTCCTCCATCTTTTTAAGAACTTCTTCTGCCTTGTTGCCAAACAGGTGGCCCTGATTTAAGGGAGCATCCAGTAATTTCGCTTTAACATGCTCTGGCAAGTATTGCTCCTAAAGCCAAGCATGCCTTCTAAGTACAGACCCAGTTACCGCAGCCCTGCAAGTTGCTTCTAGTGAATCAAAACCACATTGCAATGTATGCTTATCAACTTGTTCAGCAGAATGCATAAAATCCTGTAAATCCTTATTTTCAGCACAATCAGGAATCGACATCATTTTCTGTTTAAGCAATCCAATAATATGCAGCTGATACTTTAACATATGAAACTGGCAATTCAAGGCCCTAATGGCCAAAGTTGCAGAAGTGTATACCTTCTTACCCTATCTATCCAGTGCCCTGGAGTCTCTATCAGACGGGGTAGGATTTTTGGCAGTAGTAGCTTTAATACCCTTGGGTCCCTGTGAAATGGTTTCAGGATCCGCAGTAGGATTTTTGAAAAGGAAACTGTGAGTCAGGAACCCTGTAATATCTATCAGGTTTTATGGAAGCAGGAGCTAAGGAGTCAGGGGCCAAGCTAGATTCAGAAAAGGCATCATCAACGATGTCCAGTACAGGAGGGATAGCTAAAGGCCTGTGCGGGGGCAGCAGTAAGAAATCCCTAAGCCTCATTTTAGAATCAGAGAAATCCTGACTTTCCCAACGAAAAAGCTCCCTGAGAGTATAAAAGGTTTCACCAAAAGAGAAATCCTCTGGGGGGAAGCAGAGGGAGTAGAGTCCTCAGCATCAGAATCCTCATAGGTAGATAAGGGTAAATCCTGGTCATCAGAGGAAACAGAAATTTCAGAATCCTGGTCAAAAGTATCATAAGCAAACTCAGTCCTAGGTCTCTTAGAGGGGGAAGGTTGTCTTCCCCTGATTAAAGTAATAAGGTCTTCAGTCATTCTTATCATTTGTTCTTTAGGCATAGAGGCCTGACCATGCGGTCTGGGCATCAGTTTTCTAGGCATGGTTCGAGTTTTAGGCCTTGAAAAAGAAGATGGCGCCAGTTTAATATGCAAATCAGTAGGCCTGAATACAGCCTCAGAAGCCGGTGCCTGCACATCGGCTCCAGACCCATCCAAGGTAGAGACATCTGCAGATTCCACAGTTGAAGCATCTCGCAGCATACCAGACCCCGAATGGATCTCAGTAGAGGCCTGCGAATCTGAAGTAGCGGGTATCAGGGGCTGCGAAAGCCCCTCACTGAGTACCGGCAAACTGGGCAGCCTGCCTCTGTCTTTATCTTTGCGTTTCTTCAGAATGTCGGTAGTCGGATGGCTTACCGAAGACATATCAGGATAACTGAACTGAGCACCAAAAAATTTAGAAGCGCAAATATACCGATGAAGGATCAAATAAAGCACAAAACCGACAGCAAGGTACATCGTGGTCAGGGCCTAGGCAAGGAATACAGTACGAATGAAAATCTTTATGAGGTATTTGCTTTCCACAAGAAATGCAATTATTTACTTTTACTGACATCGGTTTAGAGCAAGAAAAATTTTCTTAGCTTTTAGTTGAAGATTTCGGTTCTGAAACTTGAAAATGAAAATTTCAGGAGTCGGCTGACCGGCACTTGCGAACGGCTTCTGCTTCGGGCACCACACGGCAAGAAAGACTGATGTAATGATGTCGGCTGCATGTTTTATACCCCTGACGACCTGACCTCACTGAAGAAGAGACAGCAACTGATGCAGGACCCAAGACTTTGTTAATCAGGACGACTGAGGGCTACCTGCAAGCAGATAACCAAAATGTAATGACTGCAACAGTGAAACACGAAGAACATCTATACCACCTGGTTAACAGTAGTACCTGTCCCCACTCCCGGTCCCAAAGGTGTGGAGGCAGCAAAGCATGATCGCTCCCAGCTGGCTCCATCCTTGTCTGCATGACATGCCTGCTGACAGATTCTGCAGACAAGAACAGCAGCACTTCCCTTAAGCAGAGAGTGATTGCCTGCATCCTCCCCCCAATGACAACTTGTGCTCACAGACAACAGGCTGTTACCATAGTAAATTGTCATTAAAAAGTGTAATACTCTGAGTTAGCAGATTATTTCCTCATTCTGGAGTACAGAAACTCTCTGTTAGAATCAACAGCATTGTCTCCAGCATATGTAGTTAAGCAGGCGTCACAACAAATCAAAACTGTCATAACCCACATGGACCTTTTCTTTGTTTATACCAGACAGTAGACAAACTGCAATAGCACAATTGCAAGAGTGAGAGAGAGAGAGAGAGAGAGAGAGAGAGAGAGAGAGAGAGAGAGAGAGAGAGAGAGAGGCTAGAAAAAAATCTACTTTTACAAGACTACAGAAACTCAGAAACTCTCTGTCTTCAGAAAAAGGAAACAGTGAGAAAGAGTCAGCAATTCATAGTCAGTTTCAGGGAAAAGTTGCCATTGCAAGATAAAGTAGCTGAAAATGTACACTCTCCTAGTTCATATTATGTACGAGGTGTAAACGTGCAGTTCTATCACAGAAATAGAAAGAACCAGATGCTCAAGGAAGTCTCATTGACTAACTGTGACTCAGGGAGTCATTTCAGATGTAATAAACTCAAGTGTATGATACCAGGTTTTATTTCTTTAAAATTACAGGAAGATCAGCCAAAGGAAATGCCTAATTCCTTAGACATTAATCTCCAAATCTGAGTCAAAGTAGCAAGACCAGTGACTGTCCTAAACCAAGCAAAACTGCACATATTAAGATTTGCAAGAATGATAGAAAAACTCAGATAAGACTAATTGTGCATAATTACACAGCATATTTGTGTGTTGCTGTTCTTTTCTGTGTATGTGTCACGTCTCACACATAAACACAGATATAGTTATTTTTGAAACACTGTATGTAATATAATGCAACTTAGATCAGTACTTATTTAAGAGTGCAAAGGCTAGTGAGTTCCATGATTACATATCAACTGCAAAAGTTTAATTAAGACTTCTTACAGTAAACAGCTCCTGATCTTCTGGACAAAGCATATTCAAGAAACCAATATTCTTCTTCTGGCTTTTCCCGGTTAGGGGTTGCCACAGCAGACAATCTGTCTGCTCATGATTGGCAGTGTAGTTTTAGAGTGTCAAGTTGCCAGCCTGGTGCCCAACCTTCCACAGAAGGCACACACATGCACACACTCACATCTAGGGCCAATTTAGAGTGTCCAATCCACCTACAGGATGTCTTTGGGATGTGGGAGGAAACCGGAGCACCCGGAGGACACCCACACAACCACAAGGAGGACATGCAGACTCCGCACAGAAGGCACCCCAGCCGAGGATCGAACTGGAGAACTTCTTGCTGTGAGGCGGCAATGGTAACCACTGCACCACCGTGGCCACCCATTCTAGAAACCAATATTATTGGTGTATAATTATGCATTGTATAAGACAACAAATATATTATCAATGATCAAATGACCAAAATGCTGAATCACAAAAGTAAATATATAATTGCCTGCAGAAATAGCCAAATGCAGTGGGAAAAAAAAAGAATAAAATAGTGTTTTTGCAGTGGAGGCAAATCCCTTGCTCTTCTCTCCATAGAGATGATACCCCATACTCTCTGTTACTTATGGATACCAACTCCAAGATCCATCCACAGTGGGAAAAAGGGAAAAACTCATCCATCCCATCTATCTGATGATCTCATGCTAATAGCAACACTTGATCTCCAAAGAATTGATGAAAATGTTTGGTATTTCACATTTCTACACAGTCAGCATTGGATAGAATATACTGTACCCAAGACAGCATGTGCTTGCTATATTACAGTTTGAATTCCTGAATTATAACCTATTCAGCGTTGGTTCATTTAGCCATCACAGCTCATTCAATAAACTGTATGGCAACTTAATTTATTAGATAACCATGCAGGTATGTAAAGCATACAAATGTAATAAAAGTGAGAAGGGAAAGAAATTTTCAGTCATGCCTGACTGCCACAGGTCTTTGCTCACACAATCCATCCAGCGCTTTGCTAGATGCCCTCGTTTCCTCTTGCCTTTTTCCTACCTGTCCCAAATCTTCTTCACCAGATTGTCTTTTGATTTTCTGCACGTGTCCAAACTACCATAATCTGTTCTCTTTGACCTTTTCTGCAATGTGAGCTACTTTGGCTTCTGTTCTTATGCCCTCATGTATTTGTCAGTCCCACAGTATGCATTTTACCACCCTTCTCAGGTACTTCATCTCCATCACATCTAGCTTTCTTAACTGCTGCCTTTACTGTCCAGGTGTCTCTATCACTTCGTATTACTAGTCACAACACTTGTTTGTACACCTTACTTTTTAGCTTCTTTGACATTCTTCTGCCATACATTACACCTGACATTCCATGAAGGTTGGCTGTACCCCTCTGATTCTTGCTTTGACATCCTCATTCAAACTTCTTTCTTCTCAACCTCTCCTGACAGATACTTGAAGCTCTTAACCTTTTCCACTATTTTCTTTTTTCTTAATTTTCAGCATTTTCTGATTTGAATTCAAACTGTAACCTAGCAAGTAGATGCTGTCTTGGTTACAGTATATTCCAAATTTGCTGCCCTTACAACTGTCTTATCTGTACTCAGTTTCAACCCATGTGTTTTCAGTTTTACATTCCATTTCCCAATCCTTTGTTGAAGTTCTTTCTCAGAGAGTGCCTATAATGCCACATCATCTGCATACAGCAACTTTGATGATCTGTCCCCTCCAACTTGTTTGCTAATGTAGTCCATCACAAGTATGAACAGTAGGGGGCTCAGAGCTAACCCTGATGCACACCAACTCCCACTGTTAACCCCTTTGTGAGACTGAACAGTTTTCGTACTTGAGTCATTGAGTCCTGGTACAGCTTTCACTAATTCTGCCAATGTTTCTAGGACTTTGAACCACCACAAGACTGCCTAAATCAGCCTTCTTGGGACTTTGTCATATGGTTTTGCCTAGTCTAGGAGTGCCCCATTGGACTCTTTTGTCTTCTCTAGCTTCCTCTCAACTATCTGTCTCACTGCAAATATCAGGTCAGTTGATCTGAATTCAAACTGCTCATTTCCCATTATACTTTCAACTACTCTGCATATTTGTTTATCAATCACCCTCCTCAAGACTTCCATGCAATGTGTCATGAGATAGATACCTCTGCGTTGCCCACAGTTGTGAATGTCCCCTTTGTTCTTGAACAATAACACTAGTATGCTTACTCTGCAGTCATCTGGGATATGCCTATGTCTCCACACTGCTATGAATACCCACAGGAGCCTTTTCTCCTCTATCTCACCCAATATCTTTATCATATCTGGTGTCACCTCATCTGAGCCTGCTGCTTTCCCTGACTTCATTTTCCTTAGTGCTGTTCTTACTTCTTCTATGGTGGGTACAACCTCTTCTTTCACTGTAGGCTGTGTCTGAGGTAGTACAGATTCTGTGGGGGTTTTCTTCATTCAGAAGCTGCTGGTAGTACTCCTTCCATCTGCCATTGATGTCCTATGATGGTCAGTAGGTTGTTGATGGCATCCCATATGAAGTGTGTCTGGCTATCTTCTTTATCTTTTTGTCTTTGCTTTACAACCTAATGTAGCAACTCAGTATAAAATATGACTCTCAGTGATATGGCCATGACAGTTACTGTGATGATAGGAGGGCAGCCATGCCAGGCGAAGTACAGCAGTGGATGCGTAACATATGTCAGCACAGCTAGCATGAGTTTTGTAAATAATTATATGTTATTTGTATGTCCAACTGATTTCTACAGATGTTTGTGTTGAAAAATCTGTTTGTAAAGCTGCTTGAATGAACATGTATCAACAGTGTGCCCTGCTGGAAAGAAAGGAAATGTATATACATTACTGTAACTGAATTAAATGTATATGTTTTAACAGAGGATACTGGAAGGGAAGAGGTTAATCACAATCCAGCTGCAGCAAACTTTGAAAAATAGTTGAAATTGAATTACTTTATGGGTTAAGTCATAAAGACGTTATTCCACAGTTTTGAATGGAGCCAGAGACACAATGTCTGTGTACAGAATAGTCTGTAGCTCCTGTAGGAAGAGTGGAATGGTTTTGTTTTATGGCTTCCAGATGTTTTAATAAAACTTAGCTAAAGGTCTAGTGTGCATTGTAGCACATAGGTGCTAAATCCTGGCAGCTTCTAGTGATGGGAGATAGTGTGGGAAACAGAGTCAGATGACCAGATGTGTGTGATGTCATTCTGTAAGCCAGAAATAATATTTAGATATTAGTAGGAGATTACTCTTAATATTCTGTCTTGGATCTGACAACAAGGACAAACTTACCCTCATTGTCTTGCCTTGCTCTATTCAGAGAGTAGGAACAGTAATTCTCTAGATCAGTCAGGAAAATATAGTGAGAATAGTTAAGTATTGTTTTTCTGTTATTGTGTGACTCTTTCCATCTGTGTTATTTTCAATATTTCCTGTGACAGAAACTTTGGTGTTTACTGTAAATAGATATTTTGTAATTTCATGTTCTTTTCTTATTTATTATTAAATATATTTAAACTTTTCATTGTGGCTGGTCTTTTTTAGAAAATATTTAAGCTTTGCAAGTATTTGCATATATTTATAACCGTGGCCACTCCTGAAGCCTGGCTGTTTGGTCAACATTACCAATTGTATTAATATTAACTTCACTCAGCATAGTTGGGTACCCTTGCAAGAGCCTTAGGTAGCTGGCTTTGTAATGCCTGGTAGCAGTGATAACTACCTTATTGTCTGAGCAGATGGAGTCATAGCTAGTAAGCCTCTGCCAGCTTTTCCCAGGAGTGTGTGTGTGTGTGTGTGTGTCTGTGTGTACAAATTGAATCTCACAGTGTGTGTGTGTGTGTGTGTGTGTGTGTGTGTGTGTGTGTGTGTGTGTGTGTGTGTGTGTGTGTGTGTGTGTGTGTGTGTGTGTGTGTGTGTGCGCGTGCCAGGTACTTGGAGCAGGGACATGAAGTACTGGTTTCACAGGGAGGGTGCTGGAGGATTTGGCTTGGACACTCGGCTGAGGACCTAACCCTACAGCTGTGCCAGTGGGGAATGTTATTGGGGACCTGGAGGGAAACAGATAGAGACAATCAGACTCTGGGCTGACTGTGTGCCCTGTGTGCTCTTAAGGGAATTGTACTTGATGCAGTGAGTTCTGCATCTGGAAATACTGAGTGTATCCATTTATATTCCAAGTGAGGGTTCCTCTCCAGTGTCAGTGGTGAGGATTCAGGCTCTCTGATTACTGTTCCAGAGTGGGGACATCACAGTTGCACTGCACATTTCCAATTTAGTGGCATTTAAAGACATGGATATTTTGCATATTTAGCAACATCTGGCAGTGCAACTTAACCATTTCACTGAGTACAACACAAAGAATCCTAACCATGATCTCACATTTTAATGTCCATCCAGTTAAGCCTATCAAGCTCCTCTCCTTATTCTTCTGATCTATTCAATCTACACCTGATGGCCATGACAACATAGTCAGCTGTGTGTAGGTAGAGAATAGATATATCCACTTCCTTTAGTGGCTCTGATTTTAAATGTATAATCTAACCCCCACACTCATGCCTTAAAAGGACGTGTGGATACTTCCCTACACATTGTTGCTGGCTGCATCTGTATATGCTGTTATGGAAGCAATTACAACTATCATGGTCCCAACAGACATATCTGTAGCCCACCCAAGAAGTGTGAGTCAACATCACCCACTCAGTCCTTGTCACTATGCTATGTTAATCAGAACTTGGCCACAGTCAAGTCATGTAAAGTACAGTTCTGTACACTTACCATAAATGTAGGTGTTTGAGTGTATTCACTGTTGCAGTCATTACATTTGGGTAATCTGCTGGCAGGTTGCCCTCAGTCGGCCTGAATATCAAAGTTTTGGGTCCTGCATCAGTTGCTGTCTCCTCTTCCATGACGTCAGGTCATCTGGGGTATAAAACAGGCAGCCAATGCCATTTTCTTTAGTTTTTCTTGCCCCAGATGTCAGGTGCCCCCCAAATGGGGAGCAAATATATATATATATATATATATATATATATATATATATATATATATATATATATAATCTTCATCTAAAAGCAAATACACCACAAAGGCTGTAGAATATAGTGAAGGAAAGACAAGCTGTAGAATAAAGGCGGATGGCGGGTGGGTAACCCGGACTGCAACAGTGAATACACTCGAACATCTACATTTATGGTAAGTGTACACAACTGTACTATGTTCTTCGTGTTTCACTGTTGCAGTCATTACATCTGGGTAGAATCCCAAAGCTATGGATGGGATGCTGGAACTAAATAGCATTAGGAGTGGCTATAAGGCCCTGCAGAACTGCAGTGGCAAAGCCTGCCCTGGACTCAGAGAAGAAAGGCAAATGATAATGCTTTGTAAAAGTATGAACAGAACTCCAAGTAGCAGCTTCTAGAATTTCTTTGGTTGGCACCCCTCTGAGAAAAGCTGCTGATGTAGATGCAGCCCTGGTGGAATGTGACCTAATGCCCTTGGGCACCGGTTTACCATGATGCAAATAGCAGAAACGAATGCAGTGGCTTATCCACTTTGAAATAGTCTGCTTTGAAATTGCCTTTCCCTCTGATCCTGCAGCAAATGCCACCAGTAGCTGCTCAGACTTTCTTAGGAATTTCGTCCTGTTTAAGTAGAATCTTAGTTGTCTGTGTACGCCCAAGGAATGCAGAATCCACTCCCCCTTGTTCTGCGGATTTGGGTAAAAAGTTGGCAGGTGAATAGTTTGGTTAAGAGCCACACTGGATACCACCTTAGGCATAAAAGAAGGATTGGTCCTGAGGGACACCCTGTCTGGGTAAAATATAATAAAAGGCTCCACAGACATGACGGCCTGTAGTTCTGAAACCCTTTTTGCTGAAGTGATTGCCAGAAGTAAAGCTGTTTTCCAGGATAAAAACTTTATATCTGCAGTAGCAACTGGTTCAAATGGAGGCAGGGAGAGCTTTTCCAACACAAAATTGAGGTCCCATGCAGGAACAGGTGATCTTCTGGGAGGCCTTAAATCTTTGGCCCCTCTAAGATACTGTTTTAGCAAAGGATGAGAAAAGATTGGTGGCTCTGTGTTGTAATGAGCCGAGATGGCAGAGGCATGGATTTTTATTGATGAAAAAGATAGGCCCCTGTCAAGCATCTCAGTCAAGTATTGTAAAATCTGAGGAATATTTGGCTTTACTGTGTCAGTTCCTTGTACTTGGTTCCAAGCACAGAATCTCTTCCATTTATTAGCATAAGATTTTCTAGTACTAGGCCTTCTGGCTTCCAAAATGACATCCATCACAGATTGACTGAGAGGTGTTGTTTGAATAAATACATGATCAGCCATGCTGCCAGGTTCAGAGTTTGGAGCTGATTGTGCAGGATTTGATTGTTCTGCTGAGACAGTAGATGAAGTATTTGAGGCAAGTACCAAGGAGGGAGTTGAGACATATTCCTTTGGATTGGGTACCAGTGCTGGCAAGGCCAGTCCGGGGCAATTAGAATCATTTTTGTTTTTTCCTGTCTGACCTTTAGTAGGACCTTGGGAAGAAGAAGCAGAGGAGGAAAGGCATAGACTGATAGTTTTTTCCAACTGAAGGATAGGGCATCCACTTTCCATGCTTGCCTGTGATACGTCCTTGTGCAGAATTTGTCTAGGTTCATAGGTTCATACTAGGCTATCTGCCCAAGGGCATTTATAAGCCTAGCCAGAGTTTTGTGGCTTTCGCCACCCCTTTAGTTTGGAGGATACTATGCCCATTATTTTGCTGTGCCTCTGTCAAGCAGTGACACTGAGATAATCCCTGGGGTATATCTGCGATCTCCCATCCATTGGTCAAGATTTCTCTTGAACAAAGCCAGCAAGGTGCTCTGCCTCACATGTACCGGGATTTTGTTCCACAGCATAGGGAGTCTCTGGGTGATGAATCTGTCCCTCCAGCACGTCCTATTAATAACCGTGTCAAGGTTTAAGTCTCCCGCCCTTGTAGTTCTGAGGGATCTAGATTTTTTGAGGTGAAGCATGTTCATCAATTCTGGGTTGGACATGGCCTTGTATGTCAGGCACAGGTCACCTCTGAGCAGACGGTAAGTGACTGAGTAGAGCTGAAGTTCCTTCAGTCGGGCAGCATAGGACATATTTTTGAGACCCTTTATCCTTTTGGTGAGGAACTTTTGGGGCCTTTCCAGTTGCTGCAGGTGTTGTGTCAGATACATTCCGAATGGGGCATTGTACTCAATCATTGGCCTGATGAGTGATGAGTACAGGGGGACGATGACTTCCCTTGATCTAGATGTGAATCCCTTCATGATCAGGTGGGCAATGTAGAAGGTCTTCCTAACTACTTTGGCAACGTGAGTATCAAATGAAAGGTTACTGTCAACCTGGGTACCCAGATCCCTGATAACCTCTTCTGTGCTTAGTGGGTTGCAGCCTATATGGTAGCTAGTGGTAACCTTGTTTTTCCCGAAGGGTATGACTATGCATTTTTTGGCGTTTAACTTTAGGCCATGGTTCTGGAACCAGTTTTCCATTTCTATAAGACCTTTTTGAAGGATATCTGTGTCAGATGTGTTCTCAACTATGGCGCCCAGTTTGCAGTCATCTGCAAATTTTGTCAGCCATAATCCTCCTGTGTTTGCTTGTACTTCTAAAAAGTAGATGCCGAACAGGAGAGGGCCCAGGACTGAGCCCTGTGGGACACCACTTGTGACAGGCTTTGAGTCTGACATGGCGCCAGCAACTCTGACCCTGTGGGTTCTGTCACTTATCCAATTTGCAACCCATCTTGTGACTTATGGGTTTACATTTAAGCTGATGAGTTTTTCAATGATACCTGAGTGGGGTATTGTGTCGAAAGCCTTTGCCAGGTCGAGGTAGGCTGTGTGGACTGCCTTTCCCTCATCAATGGCCTTGGTGACTGTTTCAAAAAAGTCCACCAGGTTTAAAAGGCATGATCTGCTCTTGACAAAGCCAAACTGGGTCGGATCCAAAGTCTGCAAGTCTCCTATGTCTTTATTTATGAGTTCCATTATGATCCTCTCCATAGCTTTGCAGATCAAGCTTGTCAAACTGATGGGATGGTAATTTCCCGGGTCGGTGGGGGCACCTCCTTTGTGAAGTGGGACCACAGTTGCCGTACGCCACTCCTTAGCACGTATCCTAAGGTGAGGCTAAGATTAAACAGCTGCCCTAACTGCGGGTTTAATTCCTCATTGAGTTCGTGGAGCACACATCTGGGGACACCATCTGGTCCCATGGATGCTGTGTTTTTTGCCTTTGAGAGAGCAGTTCTCACCTGAGCATTAGAGATGTTTGGGGGGCTATATTTCTCTGGTATAGATATCTCACCTTTTGGGGGGGGGGGAGAAGTTTGCACTGAACCTGTCAGCCAGTATGTTGGCAATGTCTGTAGGTTCAGTAATTTTTACATCATTTTGAACTAATTCTGAGCATATCTGGGAGTTTCCTCCCAGGTTTCTAACATAGCTAAAGAAGGCCTTATGATTGTCCTTTGAGTCCTTAGCGACTTTTCTCTCTCTAGTTGATAATTCTGGGGAGAGGCAAATAGATCTATGTCCAGGCTCACCATTTCTTTGTTATCATGCTGAAGACTTGTGGATCCAGTTTCCACTCATGAGGGTCCATAAGGTTTCTGCTTAGGTCGTCTGCCAGAGTATTTTTTTTTGTGGCAGAATTGAGCTTGAAGATGTACTTGGTAAGTCAGGGCTGTGTCCCACAATGCCATGGCTAGTCTGCAAAGGGGGTAGGAATGTGTGCCCCCCTGCTTGTTTATGTACCACATAACCGTGGTGTTGCCCGTCTTTATCAGTAGTTGTCCTGGATGAAGTAACTCCTTGAAGGCTGTCAGGGCATTCTGAACAGCTAACATCTCTTTCTGGTTGATATGCAGATGCATTTGTTTTGGGCTCCATATGCCCTGAATGCATCTCCCCACCAGGTGGGCCCCCAAAGCATAGTCTGATGAGTCTGTAGTTAGGGTTTGGTTGGCAGGGGGTAGAGTGAAAGACCGTCCCATGTTCTGGTGACATGTCTCTGCCCACCAAAGAAACTCCTGTAGTAGGCAGGGAATGAGAGGAATCATTGTTTCCAGACTGTGACAATGTTGACTCCATAAACTTTTTAGGTACCACTGTAGTTTCCTCATATGCAGTCTTGCATATGGAATCAGTAGAATGCAGGATGCCATGAACCCCAAAGCCTGCAGAATTTGTCTTGCAGATAACTGGGTTTTTGTTGCCATCTGTTTGAAGTAAATAGTTAGTTGCCTTTGTTTGTCTGGCGTAAGGTAAGCCATCTGGGCAGTTGTATTCAAGCTTGCACCCAGGAATGTAATCTTTTGAGAGGGTACCAGTTGTGATTTATCTTCATTTATTGTGTACCCTAGGCATGTTAGAAGCCTTTTCACAAATGCCAGATGTTGAAGAAGAATGTCCTTATTTTCTGCTTGAATGAGACAGTTGTCCAAGTAAGGATAGATTTGTATACTTCTTTGTCTGCAAAATGCAATTACTGGTGCCAGGCACTTTGTAAAGACCCAGGGCACAGTAGATAAGCCAAAGGGCAGTGCAGAGAATTGGTAATGCATAAAACCAGCCTTGAAGCAGAGGTATCTTCTGCACAATTCCTTTATTGGGATATGCAGGTATGCTTCTTTTAAGTCTAGAGTCACTAGCCAAGCGTTCTTGCCCAGCATGGGCAGAAGCTGCTGCAAAGTTAGCATTTTGAATTTTGGTATGTCCAAGAATTTGTTCAAAATCGATAAATTCAGTATTGGGCACCAGGCATTGTCTTTTCTGGGTATCACGAACATTCTTGAGTAAAACCCTTGTCCTTTTTCCTGTTCTGGTACTGGCTGAATAGCCCCCATATCCATGAGGGACGTAAGTTGTTTCTTAGCCTCTGCCCATTGAGTTTGTGGCAGATCTGGCCAACCGTTTGGAATTGGCAAGGTATGGAAATTAAATCTGTATCCCTGGGATACTATGTTTAATACCCACCTGTCCTGGGTTATTAACTGCCAGTTTTGAGCATGAAGTGCTAGTTTTCCCCCTAAAGGGGCTGCCAAAAGATAAGTGCTTGGTGATGGCAGAGATAAGTCATTGAGACTGTTTACTGTAGGGTTGTGCTTTATTTCCTCCAGATTTGGAGGTAGAGGCACCCCATTGCTTTGACCTGTAAGAATCGTGTGATTGGTATCTAGAGCCCTTTGAGTGCCTGGATGTGCCCCGTGAAGCTCTGTTGGACACAGGAAAGGACCAATTTTTTGTAGGCCAGTGTCTACTGAATCTTAGTGGCTGCACTTGTAAAAAGTCTTTTACAGTTTGCATAGACTTAGCTTTGTCTTCCATTTTCTTTAAAACCTCTTCTGCCTTATTACCAAACAGAGTATCATGCTGTAAAGGTGCATCCAACAATTTAGCTTTAACATGATCAGGCAATATTTTGCTCCTTGAGCCAGGCATGCCTTCTAATCACAGAACCAGTAACTGCGGCCCTGCAGGAGGCCTCCAAGGAATCAAAACCACATTGCAAAGTATGCTTTCCAACCTGTTCTGCTGTATGCAATAATTCCTGTAATTCTTTATTTTCCAAACATTCAGAAATCAACATCAATTTCTGTTTCAATAATCCCATAACATGCTGTTGATATTTAAGCATATGAAACTGGCAGTTTAAGGCCCTAATTGCCAAGTTTGCAGACATATAAACCTTCTTTCCCCATCTATCCAGTGCCCTGGAATCTCTATCAGAGGGGGTAGGATTCTTAGCTGTTGAGGCCTTTACACCTTTGGGACCCTGTGAGATAGTTTTAGGGTCAGCAGCAGGGTTTTTGAATAAAAATTTGTGTGAGTCAGGAATCCTGTAATATCTATCTGGCTTGCTAGGAGCCGGAGGTAAGGAATCTGGAGTCATGCTTGATACCGAAAACACATCATCAACAATGTCTGATACAGGAGGTATTGCCAAAGGCCTATGCTGAGGGAGAAGAAGGAAATCCCTAAGCCTCTTTTTTGATTCTGAGAAATCTTGACTCTCCCAATGAAAATGTTCCCTCAAAGTATGCAAGGTTTCTCCAAAGGAATAATCTTCAGGAGGAAATGCAGATGGGATGGATTCCTTTGCATCTGAATCCTCATAGGGTGGTATAGAAAATTCCTGATCAGAAGAGGAATCAGAAAACATAGAAACCTGATCTGAAGATTCATAATCATTGTCTTGCCTAGGCCTCTTATCAGGGGGAGGTTGGGAACCCCTGATTAAGGTAATTAAGTCTTCAGCCATTTTGATCATCTGCTTTTTGGGCATAGAGGCCTGAACACGTGGCTCATGCATTGGTTTTTTAGCCTTAGAAGTTGCTTCTGTCTTTGTTTTTGAAGCTGGCATTGGTTTTATATAGAAATGCTGAGGCCTGAAGACACCCTCAGAAGCCGGTGCCTGCTCAGCGGCTCCGGACCCATCTGAGGGAGAGACATCCGCGGGTACAATACTTTGAGAATCTCGTGGCATGCCGGACTCCACATGGGTCTCGGTAGAGGCCTGCGACTCGAAAGTAGCGGGTATTAGGGGCTGCGAAAGCACCTCACTGAGTCCTGGTTAACCAGCGACTGGCTTAGGAGAAACTTCGTCGTCAGTTTTGGACTTCGACGGTCTGTCTCTGTCCTTTTCTTTGCATTTTTTATGAACTCCGGTAGTCAGATTGCTATCCAATGACATTTCAGGGTAGTTAAATCTGTTTCCAAAATATTTTGAAGCAAATATATACCGACGCTTAATAGTGCATTGGTTAAATCTACCACAAAACCGACAGCAAGGCACGTTATGATCTGGGCCTAGGCAAGGAATACAGTAAAAATGAAAATTCTTATGAGGTACTTGCTTTCCACAAGTAATGCAATTATTAACTTTTACTGACATCAGTATGGAGCAAGAAAAAGTTTCCCCAATGGGGTACTTAGCTTTAATTGAAGACTTCGGTTCTGAAACTCGAATTCGAAAATTTCAGGAGTCGGCCGACCGGCACTTGCAAACTGCTTCTGCTTCAGGCACTGCGCGGCAAGAAAGACTAAAGAAAATGGCGTCGGCTGCCTGTTTTATACCCCTGAAGACCTAACGTCATGGAAAAGGAGACAGCAACTGACGCAGGACCCAAGACTTTGACATTCAAGCCAACTGAAGGAAACCCTGCCAGCGGATTACCCAAATGTAATGACTGCAACAGTGAAACACGAAGAACATCTGCTGGAATGTATAGCAGTTCATCTAACAACAAGCTGTTAATCACACCTTGTCCATATTCAAACCATGTAACTGCTGGTATGTACAGCTCCTCCACTAACAACCAGCTGTTAATCACACCTTGGTCATATTCAAACCATGCAGCTGTTGGTTTTTATACCAGATCCTCTAACAACAAGCTGTCAATTTGACCTTGGCCATAGTCAAACCATGTAACTGCTGGTGAACATAGCAAATCCTCTAACAACAAGCTGTTAATCAGACCCTGGTCATAGTCAAAACACGTAACTGCTGGTGTGTATAGCAACCAGTGCACTAGCACTCTGAATGCTCTGTGATATCATTTGTGAAACAAATTCTTAAAATTTAGCTGCTTTAATATGGCACACAGCAGGAATTACTGGTGTGTACCTGGCATACACCTGTATGGCTACAGCATGTACTACCATGGTAGCGGTGCTGCCACAACGCTTTATGAATTACTCTGGATGTGCACTTACGGTAATTTGGGCCTCATTGACAGAAGACATGTACTTCCAACAGATAACTTGAATAGTTTGGTGGCATACAGAGCAATTGTTTGTTTGGCAATACTTTGTGACTCACCTTCAAGACAATGCAAGACGAATTTCATGGCTCTGTGTTGTTGTAACCAAGGGACCTTTGAGTACTTCTCCATATGCTGACTTACAATAAACTGTTGCAGTTTAGGCATGTTGGTATGCAGCAGGAAAAACATATCTAAAGATAATTTTGTGTAAGTTTGTTCCTATACCTCTTAGAACATAAGTCCATCTACATGTAGAAATGACTAAATATTATACTGAAAACTATGAAAACACTTTCTTTCTGACAAAGTCTGTCTAGATGTATAGCCTTTGGAGATGATTTGGTGGAACTGGGTGTTCTGGCTCTGCAGCTAAATACCCTGAAACATTCTGTCATGTCCTTCAGCTATCAACAGAGTTTTCAGAAAAGCACTCGGAGACTGCAAGGAAAAAAAATGGCTAAATAAACATGTCATCAATTAGGAGATGAACACATTTGCATACAGGGACCGTTACCAATAAAACCATTTAGTTAAAATTGCGAGTTTGTAGCATAGATATAAAGACTATGGCCATAGAAGGATCATTACCACTGAAGTCTAGACACTAATGTTTTTTTTTTTTTTTTTTACTTTTGTATTCAGTCACATTTTATCTTTGCCGAAATAAAATGTAAGCCTATGATTTCTTTACAGCCCTCCATTTATTTAAAATAAAATTATGACTTTCAGTTGCATTTTATAACACTGACCTTGCTTCATCTTAATAGCTAGAAATGCTCTAACACCTATAAATCACACAACAGCCCACCACAAAGGCTGCCAACTGCCTGAAAAAAAATTATCGTACATAATAATGACTTATGGCCTTTATATGTAAATAGTAATAATGTCTGCATTGTCTTATTGAAATGTGCAACCCCCCCCCCCCCAAAAAAAAAAACAGCACATTAATTTTCAACCTATTTTATTCACAGGAGTTAGATTTGAAACCATCTGCTTCTGTTGTTTATATTTTTTCTGTGATTTTGTTTTACTATCCAGTCTTTGTCATATAAACATACTCATGGTGGGTAAAAGATTAAACAGCAAGTCCCTCTTTTATTTATTTTCTCTGCATTATTAAAGAAGTTACAAGGATTTTCTCCAAAGCTATGAGGACATTTAACACCACATATATCTATATTGCTGAAAAGCAAAGTACTATACTAAAACACTGCCAAGTCAAAAAATCTACAAGTAGTTCATAAGTCAATGCAACAAACTTTACAGTGAAGGAAAGCAATCAGCTAGTTAAATGATGCTCTATTAAGATATACTTGTATGAGGCCACAGAATGCTAAACAGCCTTTCAGTTTGTTTTTTCTCATTTCTGTTAGTCATACCCCAGTAAAAACTTGATGCAATTAAATGTCTGGCATTATATCTACTTACTCCTTTCTGTCTCTATCTCTTCTTTTTTATTTGTGTAAACACTTATTAAAACACATCAATAGTCAACTGTTCAAAAATTATTGTTTACATAAATGCAAAAATGTTTTGGCAGTGGGCATGCCTCCCTGCATTCCTACACCCCTACAACTTAATAACCAAACTAAGACATCACACTGCCTTGTAAAATTTTAAGGAGTCTTGAGAATCAACAGAAATTGTGATCCTCCCCTAATCAGTCCTTTCTTTGTATGAAACAGCTGATAATTTGAAAACTGACTATATATCTGGTATCCATATGCAAACAAAAATAATCACACCCATTCACATGTGCAATTACACACACACACACACACACACACACACACACACACACACACACACACACACACACACGCGCACAGTGTCTGTGTATGTGTGTGCGTGTGTGTGTGTGTGTGTGTGTGTGTGTGTGTGTGTGTGTGTGTGTGTGAGTGTGTGTGTGTGTGTGTGTGTGTGTGTGTGTGTGTGTGTGTGTGTGTGTGTGTGTGTGTGTGTGTGTGTGTGTGTGTGAATCACTGTGTATTTATCCTTTATTTGATATTTTTTTCCTCCATTTCAAGGTTAATTCCCTTTCACTGGAAGCATGGAACATTTAAAACATAGAAAGGCTTGTATACTCCACCCAGAAATGAGTTAGTCTTTTCAAACACATACAAAGAGCTGCTGACTCACTGGTACAGAGGTTAAGTTTTCATTTTTCAAACTACTGACCCCAGTTTGATTCATTTCATTGGCATGAGATGAACGGCCTGCTGGATAGTCAGGAGTAGCAAGAGACCAGTCCATCTATCATGGCTAAAGGGTTGAGACTAGCTTGCACTGGCTTGCCTCCTTTTGAAGGCATGAGATGTTCTCAGTGGTGCTGCATTGCATCATGGGGATGCATGTTGATATATTATACTGCACATACAAGAGGACTTAAATTCTTATGTTACTATATGCCTGAATCCTGTGGGTTGAAAGGAGGAAGTCACAGAATGAATTACATTTGCTTCCAGTTTCTTCTCCACTTACCCAGCTACTCACCCACTATGATGGTATCGTTGTCCATCAGCCTGCCCATTTCTACTGATGACATACATAGTTTGTGAAGGATGCGTAGGAGTCTGCCAAGAGCCACTGGTGGATGCCTAATAGTTGATTTCAGTTCTGGACAAAGAAACTTACACAGAAGTAGGCACAGTACATACCAGCAAATAAATGTCTCACTGTACTTACAATTCTAAAACAAGTGTCAGTGTGGACTGATGGCTTGCATTCAAACTGTACTACAGCATTACTTGTTAAAGATGTGTTGACAAAATGATTACAATGAAGTGATTTACAGTACATTGGCCTTAAAACTGATGTTGGCTTCACAAATACTGCTGTAATCATTCGGAAAACAAATTAAAACTGAGTTTCCATGCTTCAAACAAACAGAAATGGTTATGGGAAAGCACATCTGTCATTAATAAACAAGTCAGTTACTTGGGATTGAAAGCTACTATCCAAACTACTTGCAGATAACTGAAACTTATTTTATCCAAGCAGAACTGATATGTTGCAGAGCAAAATACATTTTACATTGATCACAGGAAAACAACATACAGTATGTGCTCTTAATTAAAAACAAAAATATGTCAGTGGCCAGACGGTCAAGGGGAATCAATATACAACATTTTATTCTTGATAAAGAAATTAATATACGACCATTTTCACAAACATTATCAGAAGTGTAACGACTGCTACATGTTTGAGGCTTATGCAATATGCTATGGATAAAAAAATAATTGCACAAGAATTAGTCAACAAGTAAAACAGTGTTTTCACAATTCAAGAATAAAAGGCAGTAAGAAGAAAGCAGCACTGATCAGTTTGCTTTTGATAGAATATCAATTACATTGCTTTCTAAAATACTATCCGAAGCAGTAGCAAACAAATGCGACACCTTGTCTAAAGCTAAGTTGTAGTATTTGTGTTGTATACTTTGTGTCTGTGTAAATTCAAGTAGCATTTTGCCTTTAATTAAAAAATATGTAGAAAACTGCTCCTTAGTTTTAGTCTGATTTGCAATTTTGCAATCAGATACAGTGATACATACTGGCATAATTGTGGCTATTGTTTGTCTTCTCCTGATTTTAATTACCCTTAGCTGTCAGAGCAATAGAATATATGAAACATTTGTCGAGCACATATCTTTGATGTTGTGGATATGACAAAAATGACAAGCACTACTTTCTAGGAGGTGGTATTAAGATGGGCACCCTCCTAAAAAGAGATACTTCCAAACTTCACATATAAATTCATAAATTCTGTAAGATGATAATCCAGTCAATGGAAACACATTACAAAAAAAAACAAACAGCCCACTACTTGCTTACATTTTCTCCACACCAGCATTCATCAGAGACTACCCATTAGAAAAACGTGATTTTGACTAAAATCTTCACTTTTATTTCTAAGGAAAGACACATACAGCTTTCTGTATTCTACCATCAGAGTTAAGACGGGATACTTTACCAAGTAGCTGGGCCCACTATTTCTGTCTAAAGCATTTATTATACAGTATCATATAACAATGTTCATCATGAAAGTATATCCTTATATATTTAGTTAGACAAAATCCCACCTTCCCTGACATTATCAAAGCCATGCATCATAAGCTTTAAATGATCTTTATAGTATGGAGGTATCTGCATCTGAATTTTTATCAGCTAGAACTGCTTTATCACCAATATTTAAAAAAAAACAAAAACTTTAAAATCTGATTAGTTTGAGATAACTAACAGTTCTATTGTATATTCTTTTGTTTGGTCTCTGTAGTCCCTAAGTTAAACCAATACTTACATTCTAACAATTATGAATAGAATTATAAATTACTGCTTCCAATTTGCTCTCAATATCTCTTATAAGAACATCACTTTTTGTTTAAATTTGACACTGCAGTACATAAACACATTGAAAGAATGGCTCATATGTACAGTCTTTATTACAATGACATACGATAGATAACAGTTGTCTGTAATCTGCCCAGCACTGTTATACTCTAACACTAATGCATTCTTATTTACCTTTCAGCCATCTATTATCCCATTCAGCCCACTTGAATACATTCTATATATGCCCGTATACTTTCAAGAAAACTCAAATACTTCAGAAGACTTTCAAAATTAACAAAAATGTAGCACCATCAACTTATTTCCTTATGCCATGCTTTTACCTGCTTAATTATATTCAGCTGAACTATATGAGAAACAAACAAACAAACACAATCTTCATCTAACAAATAAATAGTCACAGTGTCCAAAATGCATAATCTATGTGCACGGACATTGAAACAGATAGCATTTTTATAACAATGTCTTATCTAGTCTAGTCAAGATTAAATAATCAAACTAAAATACTCCTACTCTTGGAGGGGGTTACCATTTTCTAAAACACATTATTTACATGTAGTTTCATACCTCTCTCTAACCAGTGAAAGAAAGATGCAACACGCATAATCAATGGCTGTCTTACTTCAGGCATAACCTGTTCCTCCCACACTCATTCAGCTTCTTACAAAGTTGTATTGTTTATTGCCATGATAACTTGCAATTTGGAAAACACAGACAACTGAAGAAGTCAAAAAGACTTGAACACTTCAATAGCCATTTTCATCTTATAATTTCATGTT
This sequence comes from Protopterus annectens, assembly GCF_019279795.1. NCBI lineage: Eukaryota > Metazoa > Chordata > Ceratodontiformes > Protopteridae > Protopterus > Protopterus annectens. The sequence goes on from NC_056732.1 coordinate 1,320,271,133, forward strand.
GCCTCCTTAATCTATTTAACATTTAAAATAATCCAGTTGCAAACATAAGAGTTCGTAGGCTACAGTGTAAATAGAGAAAACCTAATCTTCAAATTGCACAACCTAGTAGATTCATAAACATTGCACATTTAAATAAATGCTGGCCTATTAAAATCATTCTTATTGGGGCTACACATAGTAATAACAGCTGGTTGCTGACATTCAGGACATGAGATAATAAGAATACAATGTTGAAACTAAAATTGCTGTGTTTGACTTTCATCACTGTACCTGACTGAACCCACTTGAAGAGTCCAATTATGACTGTTTAAACTCAGAAAAAAGTAAACAATTTTTGAAAACTAATACCATTAACAAATATATAGCCACCATCATCTTACATTTATAGTTTTTCCATTTAACATGTTTAAAATATTATAATGTAAACATGCATATTCCTCAACTACAGTGATAATTTACATTGAGAAAAAAACTAAATAGTCTTGACAAGCAAATTCTTTATTTTTCAATATGTACCACTTGATTTCTTTCTAACATCAGCATATCTGCCTAAATACTTAATCTTTAAATTTTCAGGCTCTATGTATTAATTTCCTCCTGGCATGTCTAAAGGTCAGCTCCCTGTGCTTTCTCCTATTAACCTGGTGAACTTGGGCATTCTGAGGCAGTGTAGCAACTGCCTCATGTACAGAGACAACCCTTTCCTCTTACCTCCCAATGCTCAGACTTGTGAGAGATGCATTTATACATCCAAATTGAAAACCATACACTCTCAAGCCAAGACCGCATTACCTGGTCAAGAGGAGAAGGTCAACACCTGCACCACACCACATGCAACACATAGCCCTCCAGAACACCCACCATCACAGCTCTCACATAAAAACACAAACCACACACCCACCTTCATGGAGGCTCTCAATAGAAATCTACCCAAACAGCAGAGACCTCCAAGGCAGAAATGCATTCAACCATGACAACACAGCACAGACCACAAGACACATAGCTCACCTACACAGTGTGCCCCTCAACCTAAGCCCCTAAGGAAAAATAGCTTGCCCAATACACTAATCATAGGTGATTCAATAGTGAGGCACACTGATGTCCCGCTCACTAGGTTGAATAATAAGAAGGTAACAGCTGTCTATCAGGTGCCAGAATCCGACACATAACACATGCACTCAGGTCACTCCACAACAAGTGCAAGTATGACTCTGTCACTGTCCGTGTGGGTGTGAATGACCTGAGATGCACCTCCCTGGACTACATGAAAAGAGACATGGAGAAGTACTCGGATTATGTGGCCCAGGCAGGTATGACTCTAGCCCTGAGCAGCATTGTACCATCGCCCAGAATGATACGGCAGTACAAGCAGAAAATGATTGACTTCAACAACTGGATAAGTTTCTGGTGTCATTCTAAGGGGATCCAGTATTTGTCTGCTTGGGGTGACATGATTGACAGACCTCTATGCTTTGCCAGAGATGGCCTGCATCTGTCATCCCTGGGTTTCCGGATACTGGCTAAGGCTCTTGCTACCCCTACTGTGCCTTTTTTAGGCAATCCTCCAAAGAGCAAATTACCACCATAACAGCTATAAATAAATGCAATCTAAGGGTCGTGCTCCTCAACGCTAGACATCTAAATCTCAAAAAGCACTTGCTCAAAGCACTCCTAACGGAGACCTGGTTTAAAGCAGCAGAAAGCACCCCTGCACTACCAGGCTATAACTCATTCCACACCTTTTGGCCCCAGAACATGGACTGAAGCTCCAAAAGTGGTGATGTCTCCATATTCATAAAGGATATGCACACCTCCAGACTAGCAGCCCACCATAATACATCTGAGATACTTCAGGTACAACTAACATTGGGTAAGATGGCGAGTTGGGTCATAGCCTGCTATAGGTCCCCAGCCATGTCCCAAGACTCTCACTCCATGTTCCTAAGCACCCTGGAAACTATTAGGGTCCAACCCAACACTCTCACACTAGGTGACTTCAACTACCCCTCCATCAACTGGGAAAACTACTCATGCAACTATACACTGGCCCAACGCTTCCTGGACTTCAACAATCCCAATGCCTTGGACCAGCTCATTCTTACCACCACTAGAGGAACTAACATCCTTGACCTGGTTATTACTAAGATGGGCAACCGTTGTTCTACACCAATAGCAAATTCCTCCCTGGTTAGATCCGACCACAAACAAATCACTATGGAAATCTACATCTCACCCACACCCCCCGCAAAGGTAACCACCATGAAAAACTTCTACAAAGCTAACTTTGGGCTCCTAAAAGCAAAGATGGCTAACTTTACAGCACCCCATATCAATGGAAAATATATGCACGACTGCCGAATCATACACTAATGCACTGTACGAACACGTACATAAATGCATGGAACTAGCCATACCCAACAGAACCAAGGCGCTCTCCTCCAAAAAAAGGAAGCCAATCTGGTGGTCCCCTGCTATTAATAAACTCTACAATATAAGTAAGAAACTGTTGCAGAAAAAGGTGAAGTACCAAGACTGGAAAACCTCCCTTATTAGCCTCAACAGATAGTTGAGATCCCTCATCAAAACCTCTAAAGCCAGCAATGAAGGCAGAATTGCGGCAGACACTAAAAACAACCACAAAGCCTTCTACAGTTATATTAAGACTCTCCATGGCAATACCCAAGTTTGCCCTGAGTTACTGCACAGTGGTACCTCCTATACTGAGCCAACAGATATTGCCAACATACTGGCCGACAGATTAATTGCCAACTTTACCCCTCTCTCCTCCCCTAAAGGACCAATCACAATACAGGAGGAATGCTAGGCACCTAGCATTACTGCAGCATGGGTCAAAGCTGCATTGTCCAAGGCCAAGAATGCAGCTTCCATGGGACCCGACAATATCCCTGGATGTTTTCTACATGAACAACAAAGTGAACTGGCACCACATCTGTATGTCCTGTTTAATCACAGCCTCACCTTAGGCTTTGACCCTGCCAAATGGCATACTGCTACAGTCATCTCTCTTCATAAAGGGGCAGCGACTACAGACCCTGGGAATTATCACCCCATTAGCCTGACAAGTCTGATATGTAAGGCTATGGAGCGCATCATCATGGACCAAATTAACAAGGATACAGGAAATCTCCAAACTTCAGATCCCACTCAATTTGGTTTTGTGAAAGGTAAAAACAAAATGAAAACTCTAGCAAAGCTAGAACTTCCACTGATTGACCTCCCAAACCTCTTGTATCAGAGGCACATGGGATATATGCAAATGACCCTTATGAACATCAGGTGTTTCAGCTAATTGGTGATTTTGAATCCCGTGACTTGTTTTGTCATTTTTAATGAAAGGTAGATCATGCCTGCTTAACCTGGTTGACTTCTTTGAGTCAGTCACCAGAGCTGTGGATGAGGGCAAGGCAGTTCATACAGCCTAGCTCGATCTGGCCAAGGCCTTTGATACCATTCCCCACTCAGGAATTATTGATAAACTCACCAAACTAGGCATCAACCCCTATATCCCTAGGTGAGTTGCAAACTGGCTGACAGATAGACACCATAATGTGAAAGTAGCAGACTCCAAGTTAGACTGCTGACCAGTCACAAGTGGAGTCCCACAAAGATCAGTCCTGGGTCCTCTCCTGTTTGGCATTTACTTCTCAGAAGTCCAGGCCAAAACAGAGGGATTCTGGCTGACCAAGTACACAGAAGACTGCAAGCTGGGAGCCATTATTAATGCCCCAAGTGATGTAGACATCCTACAGAAAGACCTCACTAAGAACAATGACTGGTGTCGAAACCATGGCCTTAAGCTTAATGCCAAAGAAAGCGGAATCATCCCCTTTGGGAAAAACTCAGTTCCCACTAATTACCACATCAATGGAAGTCCACTGAACACTGAAGGTGTTATAAGACATCTGGGGACACAAGTTGACAGCAACCTCTCCTTCGACCACCACATTGCCACTGTGGTCAGAAAGTCCTTCTATGTGGCACATTTCATTACTAAGGATTTTGCATCCAGGAAGAAAGAGGTCATCATCTCTCTCTACTCTTTCCGTATTAGGCCAGTCATCGAGTATAATGCCCCCATTGGCATGTACCTCACTAGACACATGCAACAGCTGGAAAGGCCACAAAAGTACCTCACGAAGAGGAGCCTAGGCCTTAAACACATGTCCTACATGGACAGACTCAAAAAACTCCAACTATTGTCTGTCTCATATCATCTACAAAGTGGTGATCTCTGCTTGACTTAAAAAGCCATGTCTGACCCAGCTCTGTTAGAAATGCTACATCTAAAGAAATCCCAACTCCTCATCACCACACGCCCCAGAGACCTCAGCCTCATTACCACAATCAACAGAACATGCTGGAAGGACAGGTTCATAACCCAGAGACTGCCCATGCTCTGGAATAGACTTCCCATACATGTCAAGCAGAGCACCTCACTGGCCCTCTTCAAGAGAAATCTTGATGAGTGGATGGGAAATAGAGAGTTCACCTGGGGATCACTCCATTTGCTCTGCTTAATAGAGGCACTGGGAACTAACATCGGGCGGCACTGTGCCAGGGCACTTCTATGGGCTAGGCTTGTAAAGGATCCAGGGCCATTAGCCTAGTACACACCTATGAACTTATGAACATATGAAAAACTAGCCACATTAACTGCTACATAGCCATTGCCACCTTCCATTTCTAGTTTTGTCTGAATAAGTTTCAATGTATTCAAACTTGATCACAGCTATAAACATGCATAATCTTCAAGTGCAAAGTAAGTTGAGAGACTCATAACTTGTTACCCAAACAACAAAGTCTGTTGTATACAAAGGCGTGAGGATAAACGTCACCCTTCTATACTAACTTATAATGCTGTTAATCATCCACTCTTCCTACACATCTTCAAGCTCTACAAAACTTACAGTGTAGTCTGGGCATGATAGTTTGCATTCATAAAACTTGGTCCTATTGAGAAATATAGAAAAGTTAAACAGTTGCATGCCTATTGTCATCTTACAATTCAATGTTATTCCATAATTCTTTGTATTCAAAGCTCAACACAGTTGCAAGCATACTTATTCATAGATTATAAAATGAAGAGAATAATTCATAATTTTTCAGGTTTTACAATCTAATAAAGTCATACATATTGAAAAGTATGGCAGTCTTTAATAACTATCTTTAATGGAATTAAGCATGGTTAGTACCTGTTGACTCTTATCAATTTATATAGCAAAAAAAGGAGGTCCAGACTCAAGAAAGATATAGGTGAAGTCACAGAGACAAAACCCTGGACTGAAGAGACACGACGATTGAAGCCTGTAGAAAGGAAAGCAGAGATAAACAGACCAAAAAATGTCTTCCTCTTGTGATAATGGATTGGTGTCTGAAGGAAGGAATCTACTTAAGTTTGCTGGATACAACTCATGGAATTGTGAGTTGTTGAAGAAGAAGGCTGTGGAGAACTGCAAATTACAGTGGAGCTCAAAACCTGTGGATGTGTTGAAGAGGTTGTAATATTTAGCCTTGTACCTGGGTAAATACCATGAGGGTTGATATTTTGGAATTAATAAACTCTGAGTTGTTTTACTTGAGCTGAACTAATATGCTTGAGTTGAACTGTGAATTATTTGTCTGAACTAAACAGTGAGTTATCTATCTGAATTCAGTTGTGAATTAAGCTGCAATGGCATGCATACAGTTTGTTGACAAGTAATTTTTAATATTTGGTCATTGCAAATAAAATGCACTAAACTAAACTTCTGTCATTGGCCTGATAAATGCATACTGTAATCAGAAACCAAGTGTTCACTAAGTGCCATTAACTCTATTCTGCAAGGGAACTCTAGTAGACATGTACTCTTGTCTCTGAACCATCCTTATCTTATTAGTCATATTCAACCTCTCTACAAGCTGCAATATCCACCATCATCAAATGGCCTGCATGATCATTCTATTCCACTTTCATAGCCTATAACCACAAAACATCTGGTAATTTAGTCATGGCTGGATTTGCCCTAGTGAAAAAAATGTGTACCATCTGAAACAAAAACACACTTAGAAACACTGGAAAAGTTAATCAGTAGCTAAGTTTTACCTGTTGTACACACATTTGTTGCATTCAAAATCTGCAAACTCTCCTGCAATGTGTTTGTTGAAAATGCATGTTAGATAATAGCTAGTCAGCATTAACATTACACATACTTCCTGGTTAGCACAGTTGCTAACTACCCTGTAAGTGCCTGGAGCTAGGAGCCAACATACAGCTCCACTCCATTCAAAACATTCAGATATTTTCCTACATCTTCTTTAAGCATTGCTTTTTCTTTACATCAAAACATTCAATATGCAAGGAATAACAATGAAACGTAAAGTTACACTGTCTGTGTTTTTTTTTTGCCCATTACCCCCTCTGAGCATCAGGCCTCCTTCCTAGCTGATCTTCATAGTTCATTACTTCTCTTATCCCTGGCAGAGAGGGTAACGTTACTTGGAGTGGAGCCATCATCCTGAAGGCGATGGGAATTTTCTTCAACCCTACTACCCTTACTGCCCTTACATACCAATAACAACTCCCACCAGACCAGGCAACAAGACGTAGTCAGAGCCTGTACCCCATATCTGGGCTCTCCTTTCTACTTGAACACTAGCAGACAGATATCTGGCACAGACCCCCCCCCCCAGGATAGACACAGTCATCTTCTCCTGCCAGAACCACAGAGCCACTACCCTTACCCAGGTTGCCTGGCATTAGTCAGGGCTTTATCCCTCTGTGCTATGATGCTGCCAGAGTTATACTATGAGGTTGGAAAATTACATTTTTGATTGGTTACAGACCTAGGCATGCTATATCTCATCTGGGTAAAATGCACATTTTTATTATCACATTCTTAATGTAGTTTATGGTAGGCTGCCTACTTTAGCCACAGTGAGTAATGGCCTGTGTATGACTGTGTCTAACCACAGAAGTGCCTCCTTTCATTTTTACATACAAGGTGCACCTACAATGCGGCATCCTTTGTCATTTCTGCATTGCAGCAGTGCAGCTTTATATCAGCTGACTGCCTGAGTGTTCTCTGTCATAAAACAAACAAGACCAGGACAAATAATATTTGACCATCTGCCCCAGTGTAGCAGGCAGAGTCATTAATTCTTCCAAACCTTTCATACCCCAATTAAAGACACCAAAGCACTCAGTCTAGATATAGCATTGCAAATATGGGCCCACTTCATCTCCTTGAGCCCATTCAGCTTGTCACTTCAATGTCATCCATTAGGACATTCATAAAGTGTAATAGCTTATGCCACAATCTGTTTCCTCTCTATTTTCCTTCCACAGATCTTCTGGACCCTATATGTTCAGCTATAGGTAGACAAGTAACCTCGTCCTGAACAGTTTACTGTATGTCTGATATCGTGTCCTGCTTGTTACTACTCACCCAGTACAGGCTCTTTATAGCACAGCACACCTTCCCCTAGATTTTATATTTCACAGCACTTCCCTCCATAGTCAGGACATATCAAGACTTAATCAATGACTTTTCACAGCCTGCACCTACCTTCTCTTGCTTTTTCTGAAAAAACATTACTGCAAAATGTCGGTCTTCATCCCATTAGGTCTTCTTACTTCTCTGTTATCAAATTTCTACTCACAGTTACATTTTCAGATGTGTTACAACTCACTGTGTCCAACTTATCAAAGGCATTCCCATCATTTCAAAGGATGTTTATTGTATGCACCTGTCTACAATAATGTTAGGATGGTAAGGTTCACCTTGCATTTTTTTTCTGTCGCCTCTTCTCTGTTTACTGTATCTTTTCTTTTGTAGTGCAGATTTTTTGTGTAGTTTGGACTATTGTGACCTGAGCATCGTCATCTTGGGCACTCATCAGACCTTTGGCTAAAGTGAGATGATGGCTCTTTTCTTCTTGCAAATGAAATCTCAAGATCATTTTTATCAGTTTCTCTTCCACAGGCTCGTTGCTAGATTTTCTGTTGACCAACCTTGAGGGGCAATTCAATATTCAAAGTCAAAGCAGATCATATTTTCTAAAGTAATCATCGGAAATCCTGTACAGAGTCACCTCATATTCCCTTCCATATGCCTACAGCACATGAGATTTTTCCTCTTCCCCCTGCAACTGCACAATAAACATTATTTTTCCAACTTAAGTGTCGCATAATGCTCCTTTGTTAATCCACCCCTCTAAATGAGCTTCAGCTGCTAGCTCTGCTATTCCTTCAGCAGGCTTCCAATAAATTCAAACAAGGTGCAGTCTGTAGTGCTAACACCTTCCAGACTTCCAATAAATTCAAACAAGGTGCTGTCTGCAGCTCTTAACACCTTCCAGGCTTCCAATAAATTCAAACAAGGTGCTGTCTGTAGCTTTAACTCCTTCCAGGCTTCCAATAAATTCAAACAAGGTGCTGTCTGTAGCTCTAACACCTTCCAGGCTTCCAATAAATTCAAACAAAGTGCTGTCTGTAGCGCTAACACCTTTCAGGCTTCCAATAAATTCAAACAAAGTGCTGTCTGTAGCTCTAACACCTTAGAGGCTTCCAACAAATTCAAACAAAGTTCTGTCTGTAGCTCTAACACCTTCCAGGCTTCCAATAAATTCAAACAAAGTGCTGTCTGTAGCGCTAACACCTTCCAGGCTTTCAATAAATTCAAACAAGGTGTTGTATGTAGCTTTAATACCTTCCAGGCTTCCAATAAATTCAAACAAGGTACTGTCTGTACCTTTGACACCTTCCAGGCTTCCAATAAATTCAAAGAAGGCGTTGCCTGTAGCTTTAACCCCTTCCAGGCTTCCAATAATTTCAAACAAAAGTGTTGTCTGTAGCTCTAACTCCTTCCAGGCTTCCAATAAATTCAAACAAGGTGCTGTCTGTAGCTCTAACACCTTCCAGGCTTCCAATAAATTCAAACAAGGTGCTGTCTGTAACTCTTAACACCTTCAAGGCTTCCAATAAATGTAAACAAGGTGCTGTCTGTAACTCAAACATCTTCCAGGTTTCCAATAAATTCAAACAATGTGCTGCCTGTAACTTCAACATCTTCCAGGCTTGCAATAAATTCAGACAAGGTGCTGTCTGTAGCTCTAACACCTTTCAGACTTCCAGTAAATGCAAACAAGGTGCTGTCTGTAGCTCTAACACCTTTAGACTCTTTCCAGGCTCTTGACTAACCTCAGACTGATTGGCTACCTTTTCTCCAGCACAACTAATGACTTTCATTCACCTCTCACTAACAGTGACCCATTTCAATCTTAATTATTTTATGTACCTTATTACTTCCACTGATGCAACAAACAATATGAACAACTGGTATAGAAGTCACTTGTAACTCTCTCTCTCTCTCTCTCTCTAGACTTTCGGCTTTTCCCTGTTAGGGGTCGCCACAGCAGAACTCCGGTCCCCTCATGATTGGCAGTAATTTTTTTTTTACAGTGCCGAGTTGCCAGCCCGAAGCCTAACCTTCAAAGAAGGCACGCCCATTCACGCTCACAACTACCTGCATACCTTTAACATCACTCGATCGTGAGGAGGACATGCAGACTCCACACAGAAGGCACTCCAGCCGAGAATTGAATGGGAGAACCTCTTGCTGTGAGACGACAACACTAACCGCTGCACCACCGCAGCTTTACATAGAAGTCACTTGTAACTGATTTTCAGAAAAGAAGGCAACAGATTTTGAAAATGAATTTGTCTTCAAACACAGATGCACACACACACACACACACACACACACACACACACACACACTAGTCAAAGCAAATATTTTCTGTCAGAGACCCAGTTTACCTTAATTGGGTTGGAATTTTCCAGGTAATGACAACCATAGGGTACAAATTTGAAATTATGGCAGAGCAGAAACTTGGACAGTGAGGGGAGTATTTCTATACACAAGGGGGGAATATGGCAAAGGATTCTGTGACAGCTGAATACTTATCAGTGTTGATTCATATCAGCACAGTCCTTTTGATTGTCATCAGGTACTGAAGCCTTCTACTACAAACTATGCACTGGTTAATTTCATTGTATTTTTTGTGTGCTGAAGATATATGCATATCGACACACACACATATCTAACCAACTATATATATATATATATATATATATATATATATATATATAAAATGTATCTACATATATATATATATATATATATATATATATATATATATATATATATATATATATATATATAAATATATAAAACACATACATATACATATATATATATATATATATATATATGGGTCTACTTGACGTGATCGAAAGGTCAGTAGACTAACTTTTAAAATACAGAGACCAAATAAGTGAAGTTTCATATAAGTGAATCTTCACAATACTGACATTCAAAAGACTGAACATTTCAAATGTCAATGTTCCAAGCTGAACAGAACAGGAAATCCGCTCATTTCTGCACTGTAGTGTGATATCAGAGTTAGTATATTTAATCTGCAGGAGGTTTTGGGGTGCAGGGGTGCGCAACATAAAAGTAGAAAATAAATAATTGTATTTATAGAAATTAAGAATCTGTAATGAATATTTATGTTTGTGCTATAGATGCCATCATAAATATTGAGTGTGATTTTCTTTGGCTATGCAAGTATTGGTTGGTGGGAGGGGTGTAGGTGAGGTTAGGTGTGTAGATTGTTTTTTTAAATGGTAGAATACCGTTGCTATGGTGTTACTTGTTAATTTCATAATTGTGTTTACTGGGAGGCAAGTCGTAATGTTATCACTTTGGTTTTGTGTACGTAGAGCATTTAATGTGTCAGCTTTGTGAGTTTTCTCTTTTCTGGTCTTGGAGTTTTAAAATTTGGTCTATTGACATTTCAATCATGTCAAGGAGACCCATATATATATATATATATATATATATATATATATATATATATACACACACACACACACACACACACACACACACACACACACATGTGTGTGTGTGTGTGTGTGTGTGTGTGTGTGTGTGTGTGTATATATATGTATATATATATATATATATATATATATATATATATATATATATATATATATATATATATATATATATATATATATATATATATATATATACACACACACACACACACACACACACACACATATAAGAATAATTTCCATAATTTTAAGTAAAGTGTTTTAAATGTTTTATTATTTATCTTTAAACATTTGTGGCTGGTTAATTATTGAAGTGATTAAGGGTAAAAGCATAGAACTGGCTTTTTGTTACAGCTAAATAAAACTATGATGAAGTGGTCCTATTATAAGTGTTCAGTAACTGTAACCTCAAAATGTTATAGTCGTCTACTAATAGCATCTTTGTGTCGCTGAACTGGCAATGTTGGTGGAATTGAAAAGTTGTCATTATCCCCTCCTTGAAATTAGAGCTTGTGTGTGTGTGTGTGTGTGTGTGTGTGTGTGTGTGTGTGTGTGTGTGTGTGTGTGTGTGTGTGCTTGTAATGGTATAAACCAAGGTTCAATTACTTTTGGTGCAATAGCAATAAAAGACCCTGAGTTGAGGGTAAAAGATGGTGGAATGTCATGAAATTAGTGGTCATAATTTTTCTCCCCAGCTGCAGAATGTGAAACGGATCCATCTGTGGTTGTTATCACAATTTTATTTATATATTTTAATGTAATTATGCACAACAGGGAGTCTTATATTCAAAGGACGTTTATGGGTGATATATGGAGTGGTTGCATGGTATGTGGGCACTGTTCACATTGCCACAGGGTTTTTAAGACAAAAGAATTCACCAGCAAACACACACTGAATGTTTATAATATTCATTTTTTTGCTAATTGTAGCACATGTTGGGTTATTTATATGGACACTTGTTCATGTTCTGCCTTTTACATAGGGCAGACTTCATCACCCCTTAGACACAGAATAGGGGAACACGAGTGACATCAAAAATAAAAGGCAGTCCAACGCATTGTTTAAACATGCTTCCAAACATACCAATGCGAACTTTAGATTTACGATTATTGATTGTATCATGGGTGATTGTAGGGATAAATCTAGTTGGCATTCCATATCCAAACTTAATGAGAAGGAGAGAAAATGGATAATTAAATTGGGAGGTTTGTTCTCCCCAGGTTTGAATGAACATTACTAATGTATTAAGCACTATCCAATAGGGTACTTTTAGGGGCTGGTGCTTAGGATTTATAAGAGTGTGTTGTGGAGTTTATTCCTTATAGTATTTCTCTAAAGAAGGCTATTTGGCCGAAACTGGTTTGGTTTAGGTGGCTGGGGACTGTTCCCCCACACCTAATATGTTTTTTGTTTATATTATTAGTTTCTTGCATATGTGTATTTATACAAATTAAATTGATGCTTTTTACCACATTTGGTGCTGGCTCTATTTCTGGTTTTGTGATCACAAATTTACCATATGGTGGTAAGACCATCCCTGACATGCACACTAAAAAATTACTAAATCCAGGCAATCATCTTCAGTAGCTCTCGGGAGAAAAAGCCATCTTGCATGCTACTTCATAAGTATGCCTACCCCAAGACTACAGTTTTATTTCATGCATATGTACCTTTCATGTCATTACAGAATGTCTTCTTCTTTCGGCTTTTCCCGGTTAGAGGTCGCCACAGCGGAACTCCGGTCCGCTAATGACTGGCAGTAGATTTTTACGTGCTGGCTTGCCGGGCCTAACGCACAACCTTCAACGAAGGAACACCCATTCACGCATGTCGACACACCGAATACGCTCTAACTGAGAATCGAACGTGCAACATCTAACTGTGAGGCGACAACGCTACCGCAGCACCACCACCACAGTCATTACAGAATGTTATCATGGAAATAAATACAACTAAGTAGAGTAGATTGTCACAATTATACGTTAGAATTTTCTGTCTGCAAATGCGTTAGCAGTAGTTACATGTGCCATCTTTTTAATGTAAAACATTTAAGATAAAACCACCTAATATTTCATGAGCCATGGGTAGCTTTACTTGGAAACCTACAGTTTGTTTCAGTCTAAAACAACAAGTCTAGGAACACAAACACAGAAAGTTCACTAAGTCACATATTTCCTGCTGGTAGTAGTTTGAGGATATCTAGTCATGTATTGATTGCACTGTGGACTTGGGCAAAAGGATAAAGGTGAATTTTACTTTTTTTCCATCCTCTCTGAGTCTGTGCAGACGTAAAGTAGTTATGTTTAGAGACTCCAGGGTACAGATGCCTACCCCCACATCAAGGGGTAGATAGGGGCTTGCCCTATAAAAAAACAAAGTGTTTTTGTGTTTTACTGACCTCTAAACCAAAAAGTAAAATGTCACACAGACAAACCAATTAGTAAAAACTACAAGGTAAAAGGTAGCCAAGCTAGAGTTTTCACTGTGATACCTTGAACCTCCTGCAATAAAGGCTCAATATATGCAAACTACCCCTTACTGACGTCAAGTGTTTCAGCTACATGGCTTCTGAATATCCATGACTTTTTACTTTTTCTTTTTAATTCTTTGTGGATACATTCAGGCCAATATTACAAATAAAATAATTGAATTCAGGCTTAAACATTTTATTTGTAGTGTTCACTACAATGTATATGTGTGTGTGTGTGTGTGTGTGTGTGTGTGTGTGTGTGTGTGTGTGTGTGTGTGTGTATGTGTGTGCACGTGCGTGTGTGTGTATGTATATGTATATGTATATATATATATATATATATATATATATATATATATATATATATATTTATATATATATATATATGCAAACTATGCATGGTAGAATGACCAAGACAGTGCTTATAAAGTCTGCATTGTATTACATTCAAAAACTGACCATAAAATCAGAGTAGAGCTTCTCACAGCAGAAAAAAGTGAAAAGTGTGTTAAATCAGTGAAAGAAACAAAACAGAAGAATCCGGAAAATCACACAGAAAGGTTTTGTGAAAAAAATGCAACTCACATAGAATGTACCACATAAGGGAATAAACGGTGTCACTTATCCTTCCGTACAGTCAGGAAGTTGCAGCCATATGGCATACTGTGTGTAGCATGGGAAATACAATCTCCAAAAAGAGAGGTATATCAAACTCATACAGTCTAGATAAGAAAGCCCTGCAACAGAAGTCAAAATATAAATGAGCATAACAGCTGGTGTGTAAAACAAAAGAATGCAAGAAGCTAAGATGAGTATGTTTTCTCATTTAATATTTGTTAATCAGAAATTAATCAATCTTGTAGAACAATTTTCAGCCACTGTCTTGGGCAAATATAAATAGAATAGAACACTAGATGAGTGAAACAATGTAGCAAATTGTATGAAATGAAGACAGCACTATCCATGGTAACACTAACAGCCTAGGGAGATCATTTTAACAATAGTCAGATCTCTAGAGAACATGAAACAGGCATTTTTTTTAGGTAAAGCAAGCCATAAGAAGTGAATAGACACATCAACAAAAGTCCAGTAGTGGTACTAAAGCAAGCTGGAACAGCAGTATACAGATCTCTTCATATTAGAATCATGGTATCATATAGCAATAACCCACGCCTGGGTGTGGGTAATGCTGGATTTACCCACAGTTGGTGTGGTTTGGTCACGAGGGTGAATCCCGAGTGGCCAAACAAAGACAACCGTGGGTCAATCCAGCATTACCCACACCCAGAAGTGGGTTATTGCTATTATACAATGACATTATTTAAGAAAAAAAATAATTACTTTTCTTAAATAATGGCATTGTATAATGCCTCCTTGCTGCCCTTCCACAGCTGTCTGGTATTCTGAGGCAGCTCTGATGTACTGCGCATGCATATGCTTACACAGTACATTAGAGCTGTGGGTGGAAGCAATGGAGAAAGCAAGATCTCCGTTGCTTTTTACAAACTGTCAAGCTATGTTAAAGGAGTTTAACATAGCGAGACAGCTTTAAAAAAAGCAACGGAGATAGGAAGATCTCCGTTACTTTTTTTAAAGCTGTCTCGCTATGTTAAACTTGTTTAACATAGCGAGACAGTGTGTAAAAAGCAACAGAGATCTTGCATTCTCCGTTGCTTTAAAAAAAGAGCTATACTAATGGAAAAAGTCCAGGTGACCAGACCTTTTTCCATTAGTATAACTCTGATTTACAACGTGCACGCTGACCAATCAGCATGCATGTTTTTGAATATTAATGGGGGCGTCATTGTATAATAGCATAAATTGAACAGTTAATATGTACAAAGCTGAGCAAACCATGAAATTGTACACAAGACTAACTAAACTCTACCTTTAAAAATTGTCTGTGCTCAAGAAATGGGTAAAAGAAGCAAGTGAAGAATCATTTACAGATTATTCAGTTTAAATACCACCAGGCATCTATCTTGTAACTAGGCCATAGCTCTAGAGGGCATACTACAGTCAATAAAAAGGTAAGTAAAGCTCACTCCAAGGTACAGAGTGATGGAACCCTGACTGATTGCAACATATGTTAGCTAGGATCAGTTACTGACCCAGGTACTGGGGTAAGGCATGACTGAGTGGCTGATACTGATTTGTCCATCCAGGGAGGAAAGATGATAGCTATATCTGCTGCAGTACCAGAGTATGTCATGGCAAGGATAACATGAGGGTATAGACAAATGGGTCCAAAAGGCAGTGGGGTGACATGCTGTAGGTGAAAACTGACACTTACATGCAGCATGTACACAGTCAAAGATTTAATGATGTTAAATACTGCTGTTATGTAACTATGCAGACAGGGGATTATAGACCTAAGAAATCCCTGATGGCTGATTGAGCATTTGTCTGTTACAACTGATTTTAACCCAAAGAGGAGTGAATGTGTTGGCTCACAGAAAAGGGAAAGCTTAGGTCAGCAGATACAGTACAAAAAAATGAAAAGCAAAGTAAAACAAACATCTCTGAAACCATGTAAATAAACAACTATATTGACTGACAGGTGATAGACAAATAATATCTACCATATTGACCTAAAATGTTTGATTTCACGAATCAATGGTGTTCAAGAAAGTTACACATTTTAAGGAACCTCTGACTAAACAAGGCATTAATAAGTTTGCGACAGTTCTATATATTTCCCACTTTTTCTGGCATGTAGAATGATTTCCTTGCATTATTTATGGTCTGAGACCTTCTGCCGTCAGGTAGCTTCTTGAACAGACTGCTGTCGCACCTAAACTTCCTCCCTATAATTTCCTTTGAGAGGATATGACCAAAAGGCACACCTTTAGGGCCTGGGAGGATGGAACACGGTACAAAGGCAAACATGGTGCTTGGAGACCTATTAGTAAACAAATAACAAACCACCTGACAAAGTATGTTGCTTATTTTTTCCTTACAATGCTGGGCATGAAACAAAAACACTATTATCTTTCTAATGACTGATGCAGAGTGTGTATGTAGTGCAAAATCAATTAATTCTGAAAGCATAAGAAAAGTATCCATGTTCTCTCAAAAACTGCTAAAAAGCTGAATCAGTGTTTTTTACATTATAGCATTCCTAAGTCCCAGAGGCATTTCAGATTGTAACACTGTAGATGTTTGTTTGCCTGACAGAACTAGTGAAAGCTGCCTTTTGATACTTCAGAAGTAAAGCTGCATTTAGAAACTTCAAAAGACTATTAAAGTCAGTAGCAGTTTTGGCAGCAGTAATATGCCCTGGACTGCACTGACTGTGTAATCACTGGTAGCAATTCAACTTTGACTCAGGACCAGAAAATACAAGTTTCAGTTTCCAGGGTGACTGAATCCTTTGGATCATTTTAAAGTTAATGGCATTAAATAATACAGTCCAAACTAAAGGAAGGAACTTCACATTTTCTACTGAATTAACAAATTTCACGTCAAGAAAAACTATTGCTTATTTATTACTTTTGGAAATTATAGAGGTTGTGGAGTTCTATCAATGCTGTGGAGACAGACATAAACAGTCAAACAATACTACCATGAAGATCAAAAGGTGTTGTCATAATGCACAACTGTGTGTGTGTGTGTGTGTGTGTGTGTGTGTGTGTGTGTGTGTGTGTGTGTGTGTGTGTGTGTGTGTGTGTGTGTGCACGTGCGTGCATGTGTGCACATGTCTGTGTGTGAGTGAATCAGTGTGTGTGTGTGTGTGTGTGTGTGTGTGTGTTTGTGTGTGTGTGTGTGTGTGTGTGTGTGTGTGTGTGTGTGTGTGTGTGTGTGTGTGCGCGTGCATGCATGTGTGCACGTCTGTGTGTGAGTGAATCAGTGTGTGTGTGTGTGTGTGTGTGTGTGTGTGTGTGTGTGTGTGTGTGTGTGTGTCTATGTATGTGTGTGACTGAGTCAGTGTGTGTGTGTGTGTGCGTGTGTGTGTGTGTGTGTGTGTGTGTGTGTGTGTGTGTGTGTGTGTGTGTGTCTGTGTGATTGTATGTGTGTGCCTGTTTATCTGTCTGTCCGTCTGTGTATGTATGTTTACGAAAACTTCTTTATGTAATCAGAAAGGCATTCTCCACAGTCTTGTCAATCTTGTATCAGCTCTTCTTGGCATTTGCTTCAGAGACTGCTACAGCCACTGCCTTAATGGCTGTCAATACTTATAGGTCAGATCAGGAGATCTCCACCCCCCACCTGTTTTGCATCGTACAGAAAGTTTTTTTGTTTATTTAGTTATTAACTCTTCTCAGTATTGATATCCACCATTGAGACCTAGGTTCATGAACAGGACAGGCATCAATCGACTTGTGATCACAGATTTCTGCTGCCACCTTAGCAACTAAATCCTTTAATGATGTCAGTTGTTTCTATTAAAATACTTAAAACTATGTAGAATAACATTAAGTCAAGAGGATTGTTTCCCCTTACTATAAGATATAAAATTCTGGAACATTTTGGAGAATCAATTGTTAATAGTCATGTCACTGTTACATAAAAAACAGTGCTCAGGTAAAGATTACTGTCTTCCACATTATTAGATTGTTTTCTTTTATTTAAGTTTTTGTTAACTAGATTTTTCCAAATAGGCCTATGGCCTATTTTCAGAGGAGATCCAGGACGGTACTTATACTGACTAGGAGAAATTTGTCGAGGGCACTGGAAAAGTTCCCCTATTCTTTTCTGTCACTTCCTGGGAAATGAGGGAGGAGTAACAAGGAAGCTAAAGTAATGAAGAAGGGAAATGAGAGAATTTGGCAAAAGACTTTGTAAAATAAGTTACTGACAGTACTGGGAATGAAATTGTAATTACTAATTTGGAAGGAAATAGCTTTCTTGATGGCAAATGTATTCAGCTAATGAATAAAAAAGTGCCCACATTTTAATTAGAATGCTGTTAAGCAGATGACTTATGAGAATTTCTGATGGATAATGAGGCAGGGAATTTCCAGAGCAAGGTGACCTTACCCAAGAGGATCCAGTGTGACAGAACACATTGATGGAAAGGGGAGATTCCACACTACAATGGCAAAGGAAAAAGGTACTATTTCTGCTGAATTGACTAATTGCTTTATTACTGCTGTAAGATGAAGAATAAAATCAGGTCGCTGCAAATCCTATGCTATGGCACGGAAAGTAAAGGAACTGCTGAACACTACTGCAAAGATGCCCAACAAACTACACAGATCAATGGAGAGACTACTCTCCAAAGAAAAGGCTACACTTCAAAACCACCGGTTGCAATTTTTTTCAAGATATTCTGTATGGGATAAAATAGTGCAATTGTGTTTTTTTTTCAGTAAAAAGCATACACTCAGTCATTTAATTAAGGAAAATTATTTATAGATGCAAGATATGAGTCATTTGAAAAAACATTCAGTTATTCGTTTAAGGAAAAATCCTTTATGGTTATGACATTTTGAGCCATTTGAATTGCCCAAATGATCTGTTAATCAATTTCAAAAGAAAATTATGCAAATTGCAAAACTTAAGTGCTGTAAGAAAGGAAAAAAACCTTAAGCAGTAATAGAAATACATGTTTGTAGTTATAGAAAGGAATGGTGTATCTCTGTTACTTCATTGTCTAAAAATTAGAGAGCAGAAGGATATGGACTGGAGGGTGAGAATGGTGGGAAACATGAACAATAAGACACCAAGAAGTAAAATGCTTGTACTTTTGCCTAATGATTTTTTTTTTGCAAAAATGTGAATAAGGAGCTAAATTTTGTAAGTCAAAGAATTGATATTTTTAGTGATGTTAGCCACTTAGAAAGTCAATGTGATACAAAGACACATCCAATATGGGGGAAATGTTAGCTAAAAGAGGTTATAAACTGTATGTCAAGTACTACAAATTATCAAATCATTTTTCATTTGACTGTACTGTTCAGAACACTGAAAGAATGAATGAAGTGTTAGAAGAGAGTCTAGAGGAGGAAAATAATACTCAAAGAATACAGTAATAATTCAAGTTTAACAAAATTTGAAGAGATATGCAAAATGTTTTTATACCTTAAAAAGGTGTGTACCGGAAAAAAAAGCATGCATATACAGATAATATAGGGAGCCATAACAAATTTCCATTATGATAGCTGATGAGACCAAATAGGGAGAAAGTACTGAGACACTTGAAACTCAGGAACAGATGAATAATTTGTGGGAATGACTCATTTAAAGAAAAAAAAGACTAAATACAAAACATAACACTTTCTGTTATGTGAATAAATGTGAATAGTATAGAAAAATTATGAGAAAGGAATGAGATAATACATATCAAAGGTGCCCATTGCAAATGTATTTATTAGAGATTAGCTATATTAATACAGAAAGAAGGGAAAAATATGAAGTCTTATGGGGGTGATTTGGTCCTTGGGTAATAAAGAAAGCATTGAGATGACTGATCTTATAAAGAAAGGTGTGAATATAGTCAATAAATATATTACTCTCATTAGGAATGGCAGAGAAATAGTTTTAGACATGAATAAAAGCAAAGGAAAAACTTTACAATTATAATAATGTAAGTCAGATGAAAATGACAGGAAGTAGCTGTTTGATGCCATATCAGCTTTTACTTTATTCATGGCTAGTAACATTTTAGAATGGGATTTTGCAATTGGATGAAAGTAAAGGGTAAATTTGAAGGATATAAAGAAGGTGATGAAAATAAACTGGGAAATTTAACAGCTGTGAGCGAAAACAGATGTACATAGAGGGGTGCTGCATAGAAAAAAATGCACTATTTTGTATTTTCAAAGACATTAGAGAAAAATGAAGATGTCTTTAGTACTATACGTTCCTCAGATCATGTTGCAATCTGGGCTAACTTTGGCTGAGACACAGATGAATGGACACAAGGGAAGGAAGTAAAATGACTTAGTGGGCATTTTATAAGAGCAGCCAGGAAAAATTATGGGAAGACTCTGGAATGACAAAAGCAGGGCTCATTGATGGGTAGGACTTAAAATGAAACCTAAGAAAGATTTTATGTTGATGAAAAAGTCTGGTACAAAGGCCAAAAAAAATAGTATAGATAAATAGTAGACCATTATCTTAATTTTGTGGGGAAAGATAACCAAAGAGTAGTGGCAAAGGAAAATATTTATTTTAAGGAATAAAGAAACATGCTTATTTGGAAGTGGACACAAACAGTAAAAGGAAGGAAAATAGTTTCCTAATACTTAATATGATAATGGACTGAGAAGAGGGAGAAATGAAAGAGATAAAATATAGGGCTGGTTGAGTGCATTATACACAGAAGGATGATATGAAAGTAGAGGACATTCACGTGAATATGATGTTTGTTAATAATCCAGGGAAGAGAAAATGAGTATGGGATGCAAGAAATTGTAATTCTGTGAGGTTAGAGATATAAGTCAATGTACAAGCGTTAAATTCTGCACTGACGACTTTATTGGCTGATGTAGTATCTGATGAGCTTGGGTTAGGGTATGATTTTTTTTTTTTTTTTTTGTAAAAGTGTGCATCGGGAAGAAAAAGGAATATTAGTAAGAGTGCTGAATGAATGAATGATTAGAATTCTATAGAAAATGAAATATGTATGTTTTAATCAGGCTTATACAGAAAAAAAGGAGGTATGTTTATGAAATTAGAGGCCATTGGCATTATGCAATACAAATCACAGGAATTTTATGAACACCATGCAGGTGGAATGAAAGGAATGTTAAAACAGTTTTTGCGAGAAATAAGAAATATATGGAGTGGAATGAAAACATGTCAGTGAATTGTTATTGATAGTTATAAGTGTAGTTGTCTTGCTTTTAAGAGGTAATATAGAAGGAAGAATTATAAAATGTGAAAGCATATTATTCAATGGAGTATTAGCGTTTATGAGAAATTCCTCTAGAGTGCAGATATTAAGAAAAGCTGGTCTCTGCATTCCGATCAGTATATCAATTGGTTAGAAAAAGGAAGTATGGAAGAGTAATGGTCTTTAACAGAGATGACCCATGAGGGAGGCATTGCTTACCTTATTCACTTAGGGATAATATGGGAGGTAGAATGTTAACTCAAGGGGCTAGATGGAATATAGCAGATGGGAAAGATTACCAATAACAGCTATTCTGATTATACGATTTTGATAACTTCAAGTACATACTGGATGGAAAATGATAAAACAATCTTTAAAGGTGCAATGAAACAAGTGAAAATGCAGTTAAATTACCAAAATATTATATGGTTTGGGATATATAGTGATAATTATAGTGTTCCTTTTTATCAAAGTGTATTTAAGGTACTAAGAGAAAAGTTTGAACAATAAGAGTTATTGTGCAGCTATGGAAAAAAAATCATATAAAATGTATAACATTGTTCAGTTAAAAGAAACTCTCTACATTAATAATTGTTTTAAAAGTTTCCCATATAAACTCAATATTTTATTTATTTATTTTCATTTGTTAAGTGTCTGACTGAGTTGGAGGCCCATTTTCAGCTTAATCCTGGGGAGAAAAGCTCCATGCTATACAAAGAACAGATGGGAGATTTTATTTTTTCTTGATGGAGCAGACCAGTAGCCAGAATAATTAGGAGCTAAAATGCTAGGGACAGTATTTACTGGAATTTGAGCTTACAGTCTGAGTCCAATAAAGAAGAGCATTTTCATGATAAATGGAAAAAAATATTTTTACATTTACTAAATCTGATAGCTTTCATAGCTTTGTTATCTTTATTTTGTGAATCATAGTCTGTGGTGAATAACAATGAAACTTTGTTAACAGATTTTTTTGAGAAGTATAAAGCACAGAGAGAAAAAATATGCAAAATCGAAAATAAATGAATTATATATGGATAGTGTACAGGCTGGATTGTGCAGAAATGTTGTTGTGTCTTTCGACTTTTCCCAGTTAGGGGTTGCCACAGCGGAACTCTGGTCCACTAATGATTGGCAGTAGATTTTTACGTGCCGAGTTGCCGGCCCTGACGCACAGCCTTCAACGAAGGTATGCCCATTCATGCATGTCTCCACACACAAGACGTTCTAGCTGAGAATCGAACAGGACAACGTCTTACTGTGAGGCAACAACTCTACCGCAGCACAAGAAAAAGAATACAATGTGAAATCGCAACAGTGAACATTTGGGAAACTGAAAAAAGGAAAAATGCCAAGAGCTGTTTTATAACAAAAGGTGCGAAGTGAATGTTGTAATGAAGAAGGCAAAGGTTTGGTTATAGGAAAATATACAGTTAAGCAAAATGTATGTTTCCTTCCTTTTTTGGTAGACTAACTTTGCTTGTTTTAAAAAAAGCTGCTGCTAAGAATTTATTTTTGTTTGGTTTGAAGATTTTGTATGGAAGATGATATCTTCTTATAAATATTGTGAATTTGTAAAGGTGTTAATTACAAATGTAATGAAATGCAGGTTAAATATTCCTACTCTTTTCAGTAAGTACCATGGCATTTTGTATCAGTTATTATCAGTTCTGGAAGCTAGAACCTTGGATTAATGTCTCAAATGAAGGATAGCATACCAAGGAATACTACACCCCCTTATGCTGTATTGCAGTACCAGCATTAGAGAATGAAACTAACCAAGTACTCAACTTGGTAACACAACCCATGGTTCTCTGATCTTCCAGCATCAAAGTGGAGCATGCTATCTGTTGGGTAGGGCCACTAACACTGGCTTACATATCCCAGTCTAAGAAAAGCTGTCATATGAAACTATTTGCAAGCCAGTAAGATCTAAATGCTCTACCATTCAGTAAATGGATGTCTTGGACACAGCTCAAACATTTCAATGGTTTAACTGTATAAGCCCCTACTCAGCTTTTAAATGACAATGCACGGCCTGATAATACAAATTACTTCCTTGTGCTTAATGGTTCTTCACCTTATACAAGTATGTTACATTACTAGTTACTGTTACATCTCACATGGTGAACAACACCAATTTTGTTTTATAGTATGTTATTTTTGATCAGTATTTGCCATTATTTTTAATTAGTTATTGCTTATTTTTAACTTTTTTGGCTTTCATCTACTTTTTCTGTCATTCCTCACCTTCCTTCATCCAGTCATCTGAGAAGTGCCAATAATTTTTTTTTAAATAAGCCCCTTCCTACAAGAAGCATGTCTGAACATAATTAAGGGATACAGCTGATGAGCAAGTGGACATTGCTGCATTTATTATATGTTTTACATTTATTCACCATCAGCCTCTCCTCCACCCTTTATGAGGCACTTGAAACAGTAGAACAGACAAAGCAGGCTATGCTTTTTAAGTCTGGTGGATTTACCCTTCCAAGGTTTCAGCAGTGTGTCATCATTTGTAGCCCTATTACTTAATATATTTTAACTACAAAGTTTGCCCGACATGAAAGTGAGACAAAATGATTTTGTCTGGAATTCAACAGCAAAACATCCTATCTTTGGTCACTAGAGAGTACCTGAGTCCATTTTAGCCTGGATTAGAGAATATTCATTAAAAGACAGAACAAATTTGAGCCAAACAGAAACTTAAACTTGACTTCTGGTTATGAGCCATTGTGGCTCAGTACTCTTGACACAATTAATTTTCTACAAAGAACAGATGATACACAAAGTATGTTTTTTGGATTATCCCACTAGGTAGTATGTCCTAAAGGCACTGGTTTATTGCATGATGCAGGCATGACTCACCATTTTATATAGGCTTTAGGAAGTTTGAGTGACATGTGCATACAAAATGATGATGGTAGTCCTAGATGAAGTGGGGATAAGCCTCCCACATTAACCAAGCAAGGGGTGTCACCCTGTGTTTTTCTTTTGGGCATACACCCTCAGGGGAAATTGCATAAGTTGCTTGTTTGTGTTTTTCACACAGTAAAATATTCCACCATAGAGAAGAGGAACTCAGATGCATGTCAAGCCATTCAAGTAAATCTTTTTTGTACTGACATAATGCACACATTATTGAAAAACAAAACAATGGGCACTTTTTCAGTAATAGTCAAGAAATCTAAAACTCTTGTTTGGTTGCATCTAGACTGTCCTAATATGCAAAAATGGAGACAAGCAAATCCTACAATTCTTCAGGGTGGAACTGGAAAAGTCTCAGGAGAACTGATAGGATTATTGGCTAAGGAACCGATTACAAATGAGCACACAAGTTTATAGTTACCAAGTAAGTTATGTATTATGCCGAGTCTTATTTTGTATGTTGCACCACTCTATATATTACACACAAGAACTGATTACAAGAATAAGGGGTTGATATGTTCTTATCTTCGTTTGGCTCTGAGACAAACATACTTCTCAACTGTCTGGATTTTTGCAAAACGCCCAGATTTTTTGGGTCTATATTAGAAGACCGAAGATGCATTCTTTCAAATACGTCTTGGTCAAACTGAAAAGGCTGAAAATGCAAAATATTGAAGAGGCTGTTAAGCGGATTCTTTACTTGGGAAAGAATTTGCTTGGCTGCTTCGGTACTTTGCCATTTTTGGCACTGTAGTGTGGAACTGCGGTGGTGGTGCTGCGGTAGCATTGTCGCCGCACAGTTAGACGTTGCCCATTCGATTGTCAGTTAGAGCGTCTTCTGTGTAGCAACATGCGTGAATGGGCATTCCTTCTTTGAAGGTTGTGCGTTAGGCCCGGCAAGCCAGAATGTAAAAGTCTACTGCCAATCACTAGTGGACCGGAGTTCCGCTGTGGTGACCCCTAACCGGGAAAAGCCAAAAGACACAAACAAACAGTGTGGTCTCGGAGTTGGTATATTTAAGTAGGGGGTGGGGGCGAAGCTCCCCACTTAATGTAATGTTTGAAATTGATTTTTTTTTTTAGGAACAGCGATTTTTTTTCCCTTGGAAAAAAAATCGCTGTTCTGACACTTCAACATTGTAAGCTTTCGCTTACATAGGGTCAATCACCGTTCACTTTTTTAAGCGTTCGGTGATTTAATATAGACCTGATTTTTTGATTTTATTTTTGGTCTCACTCTCCTAAAATTTGTGGTTTTATGGCAAATCACTGAGGACTGAAGCCAGAAAATAATGGCAGGTGTTTCGAGTTTCAGACTTCATATCATTCAGAAAATTCATGCTAACACAAAACCTGTTATTCTGTCAACTTTCTAAGTTTGTAAGAGCAATATTTAAAATGTGTCCCTATTTTGGGGCCTTTATCCTCACATTATTTTTGGCTTTGTTCAAATTTCTTGAGGTTGTGAGGTATGACAAAGGTATATTTCAAAACTGCAGACAGTAAGGTTTCCTTTTATGTTGTACTACTCTACCTGTTAAATGAAATTACTGAGGTTTATATGCCATATCAAAGCTTTGCAGTAACACTGTGCCTCAGCAGAAAGCCAACTTACCTTTAAATGGCCTGCTGTGTTCAGAAATTAATTTTATATATGCCATATAATAACATTGTTTTCAGAGGAAATGTGTCTATCTTCCATGACACCTTGATAACGAGAGGAAGCACTGCAAAGGTTTTGAACATGTTTCTCTGTTTTGCTAGGGTTGCTCTGCTTTGGTACTAAACACGACTGCTGCTGCGGGACATTTTGTTAATTTGTTGGAACTTCATTTGTTACCTACTCCTGAGGAAACCCTACATCAGACCATTATATGCCAAGCAGCTTCACTCTCCACTAATGCTCTAATGCTGTGCCCCAATAACTACATGGTAGATGTGATGTTCTATGACAATATAGTAACAGCTATAAATTAAGTGAGCTGTGATGTAATTTATATCTTCAGCCTTTGATAGGTTCATACACAGAACACTGATCAATAAATAGGTATTAATGCAATCTTGATAACATGTATATCTGCTTGGCTTACAGATAGGACATGGCAAGTACCATACAACAATTCGACAGGTGAAATCCTAGGTAAAGTCAAGGTGCCCTACCATACTCTGTCTTAGGCTCAAACATATTTAGGTTGTATGTTTCAGATCTATATTTTTCATCTGAGTTGTTCTATAGTATGTATGCTAATGAGTTGAAAATGAGTAACCTGATTACATCTGTCACAGACAGAGCATGCCTGGAAAATAATGACTAAACTGACCATTGGGACAGAGGAGAATGATATGTTGATAAATACATCAACCAATAAGCATATTAGATTTAGCAGACATAGACTGAAGTGTTAATATTTAATACAGCACACAGTGATTGAAGCTGTAGGTTCATTTTACAGCCTGGGTAAATGGCTAGATCCAGCACTGAATATTTCTGATCATATCAATCAACTGGTTAATGACAGTTATAAAACTATATATTCTATAAGAAGATTTATAAAGTCTAGGAAATCAGAAATGATGATATCCTTCATTGTAAGCAACATTAGGCTCGTACTAGAACATGGAATAAAAATATGGAAACCTTGTTGGAAATTGCATGGGTAAATTAGAAAGGGTACATCAGAAATATACCAAAGGCATCCGTAGATATGAAAAGTTGAGTTATTACATATAATTAAAATATATGAACCTATACAGCATTTCATATAGATATTTAAGAAGAGATCTTTTTCATGTATATGGAACATTTAGAGATAACTACCTCTGGGAATGTTTATAGTTATCAAAGAGTATTGCAGACCCTCCAGTCAACGTGTCTAGGACATTATATAGGAATAAGTGATGTATTCAATGATCCTCTGAGAGATTAGCTGATGCATGGAATTATTAACAACTTAAGACACTTCTTATGCGTATGATTGCTGTGGTATATTGGCAGACTAGAAGAGCATTACTGCTTATGCCCTAAAATACATGTATATATGTAAATAAGAGTAAACATGTTTAAGGCACTAGATTCTTGCTTATTGATCTTGGTGCTTTAATAAAGGCCTGCATGCCATTGTCAATTCATGTGCAAGTGTACAGAATTAGTTTTATTTTCACATGTCATATGGCATCTTCATTATAGGAGGTTTACAGATACTTTTCCACAGATGTTCTAATGTTTCACCGAGGTCACTCTGGCAGGTCCCATATACATCTTATCTTGTGCTGATGAGACTATAGCACCTAGCATTCTTTATAACTTCTAACAGTACCATGCTACTGTTTGTTCAGCCTGAAAATACGGAATGTAGAAAGACAGCTAATCAAAACAAAAACAGGCCTTTCCTCTTAATTAATATTTGTTTATGAGAGCATGAAATGGAGACAGGAGCCAGTACAACTGCTTGAAAGAAAAAGGGGGAAGAGTACAAACAAAAAGTATAATTAAATAAATAAATGTGAGATATGAGCTATGTAAACCTAGTTGACAGATTATAAAAAATAATAATAATTTGACATTATCAAACGGTAGGATTTCTGACACAGATGAAAAATAACAGAAGACAAAGAAATGCAACCATCAGAATGATATCCTCCCATACTAATAAAGAGTCTTGAAAACCAGAATGTACTCCATAGTTTGATAATACATTGAACCTGTGGAACTGTATGTGTATGCTTACTAGATGAGTGAAGAATATTTCACTGATAAGTGCTCCTATAACATTCATTTGTAAATATTTTTATATTTCTAAAATGCGGTTCAGAAACGTTGCTCTACATTTTCGCCCTGCGTTAATTATTCAGTTTTGTTTTCCTTTATAGGTTCATAGGTTCATAGGTTGGTACTAGGCTATCGGCCCTAGGGCCTATACAAACCTAGCCACAACAATTCCCTGGCTATGTACAAAACAACATAGGAAGTATAGTACAAAGTAGTTACAACAAGGTAGTCATAATATTTACAAGAGTCACTACAATTTGGCAATAAAGCAATACAATAAGAGAAAAGTTAAGTAAATTTAAACTATGCAAAAATAAATAAATTCAAACAGTAATAAAGTATCAGGAAAATCAAATGAAATTGAGCAAAGTTATCATGAGTGTAGAGCAACTGTAGATTCAATATCAGATATTAAGTACAAAGGGAAGATAAGAAGGCTGAGAAAATACAGATAGCAGAAGCTACATGAGGTTATAGTTAGTGGTTGGTATGCTTAAAGTGAAGTATAAAATAATTAGTAATGGTTGCTAGGGTGTCAGTGACAGTTCAAGTGGAGGAAAAGAGAATTGTAGGTGGTTAGATAGTTAAGAGAGACAGTACTGGGTCTGAATTTGGGGAGAAGTGATAGCATTAGACATGGTGGGGCAGTTGCATAAGCATTTGGAGAGAAGCTGCTTGTGTAGGGCAGTTTTGAATTTAATGGGATGTTCTTCAGAATGGACAGAGGAGGGGAGATTGTTCCAAAATCTGGCAATAGTCCAGGAGTATAAGAGTTTACCTCCAGGTAGGTTAGGTTTGTGAATCTGTAGTAGGTTTTGATTTTCTGATCGTAATGACCGAATGGGGAAGTAAGGGGAAAATAAGAAGCTAAGTGCAGGGCAGTCTTGAGGTTTGTAAATAAGTCTGTGAGAGGTAGTTAATTGATGGTATAGTAGGTAATGTGGGAATCTGAGGTACTGAAAATTTCTTAAGGTTATACAGTGATGGATTGAATGACAACAGTTAGAAGCAAATTTGGCAATCTTGTTGTAGCAAGACTCTAATTTTAGTTTCAAGGAGGACTGCAGATTAGTTAATAAGGGAGCACCATAGGTTAGAGAGGGAAGTAGATAGGAGAGGGCTAAGGCTTGTTTTGTTGAAGAGGAGAAAAATTTGTTGTGCCTGTAGAGAAGCCCAGGTTTTTTGTGGATTTTTGAGATGTTGGATTGAATATGTAAATCAAATTTTAGGTTGTCGTCTATTATGACTCCTAAAAGTTTTGCACTATAAATGAACTCAATTTCTATTGAATTCAGTGAGAGAATGTTAAAGTCTTGTATATTGATAGTGATATTTTTTTAGAGGTGAATAGCATAAATTTGGTTGAGTCGTCTGCATATTGGACTAGGGAGGTATGTGGTATAGTTTGGTGTAGGTTGTTTATGAATAAGTTAAATAGAAGGGGACCGAGGATTGAATCTTGTGGGACACTGGTTGGGTTGTGAAGGTAGGGAGAGATAGACAGCTGCCATATGATGGCATGTTGCCTATCAGAGAGATAGCTTTTAAACCAGTTAAGGGACTCAGAAGACAACCCTATGGAAGAAAGTTGAGAAAGAAGGACAGAATGGGATACAGAATCAAATGCTTTAGATAGATCTAGAAAGAGTGCAGATGCTATATAGCCAGAGTCACGGATTTTGTTAATGGTATCTAAGAAAGAAATTAGTGCAATAGAAGTACTGTGCCGGGGATGGAATCCATGTTGGATTGGGGAGGGGATGTTGTTGTTTAGTTTAGTTCCAAGCTATGTAGTTTCAAGTCCCCTTTAGATTGATATGGATTTTTTTATGGCTACCATTTGAGATCTCATCAGCTCTAGAAGTGTTTCAGTGTCAGTAACAACTACAGTTGAACAGCTGGACAGACTAATCATCATAGTTAATGGCATTTAAGTCTGAGGTGATAGAAAGTAGGAACAAGATTTGCATCTAATAAAATTGCTTGACAGAGCAAAGTCTCAGGTTTAAAGCTTAAGTGGAACAAGTATTAATTTGTATGACTTTTCTAA
Source organism: Protopterus annectens (assembly GCF_019279795.1). Lineage (NCBI taxonomy): Eukaryota > Metazoa > Chordata > Ceratodontiformes > Protopteridae > Protopterus > Protopterus annectens. The sequence goes on from NC_056732.1 coordinate 1,320,301,037, forward strand.
AATATAACAGTCATGCCTTAACTGAAAATGCACTCCATCCAGATGCTCACAAGTTGAAAGAACATATTACCATATAAAAACCTACTATCAAATTATTTCTTATGTATTTTCTTAACAATGTGCAGTATTTGTTCAAATTTATCCACAACTTACCCAATGTGACAGAAGCCTGAAAAGCATGAATGCAGTACGCTTCTGGTCATCTGAACAAGTGAACTGTTTGGAGTTGCTCACATATATAATCACTACAGCATTTAACTCTTAATCTTGCAAAGTTTAGGTGCAGTGCTTTTACAAGCGACTAAACCAATAGCTTATTTTTCCAGAGAATTAAGATATCTGTAAACACATTATGCACAAGTACAAAAAGAAATACTGATGATAGTATCTGGTTGTCAAAATATAGTAGAGTCAGACCATAAACCAATATAAAGCATCTACGAAAAGCATTGCATAAAAGTATCTGTCTCTAAGGAATGCTAGTGTCTTTGCAAAAATATAACTTACAAGTACAATATAAGCTTGGTAAATGAATGCACATTGATATCTCACTATGTAGAGCATATGTGAAGGAATACAAAGAGAGTTTGCAGTGCTGAGGATAATGCCACAGTTGCCAGTGTCTGGAGATAAATAACAACAATCAAATTTCTGTGCCATTTCAGTTGTTCATGAAGTTATTATAATAGCATGGCCAGAAAACATAAAGTCATTGTACATAAGATCAAATCCAATATTTAAGTATCCCTGTATTTTTGTTTTGTTTCATATGTTCCAGCCTTTTATCTTATCACCATCTTGTCCTACCTAATTCAAACAAGAAAATCCAACCCGCCTCCCTGGGATGACATCATCCGGAGGGAGTAGACTCTACCCAATTAAATACCTTGAAATGCCAATTAATTGAAATGGGGCCCACTACAGCCAGACAAGATAACGTGATTCACTAACATTTAGCGTTAATGATCTTTGTTACTTGGTCTCAGTGTATGGCTGGCACTGCCTGAAGAGTCTGTCTCAAGTCCATGGACCCAGCACTTCTGTCTGTCTGTATGTATTTATGCTGGACCTGGCTGAGAGTCTGCACTATGTTCTTCATGCACACTCCATTTACACCAGTATTATGTTTGTGATTCCTGAAAAAATATCTGTATAGCTTCTCCTTCTCCTTGATCAGCGTCACCTTACAACTTTTACCGTAATCAGATTGTGCGTCTCCTTGGACCCTGTGCTATTACCATTACTTATCTCTTGTTATAACCTCTAAACACATTGTGTTACCCCTTACAATTTCCAAGGATAAACCTTCTTTTCACTCCTTTCCTGCTACACCTCCAATGCTAATTTTGCATTTGTAAAATGTACACCTCAGTACTGTGTAAAGTTTGTACATAGTAACTCTCTTTTCATCTTGTTTTGTGTTACCTTTGTGTTCGCCTGCTGAGTATAATTGTTACATTGTTGCTGGTACATGGGCTGACCCCGCAATTGGTCATGTTGTGATCAGTGCTCTGCCCCACTAATCAAAACATAAATAAGAAAAAAAGAAAAAAATGGTGATGCGGCATGGCCATGAGGTCATCCCGCGTAACAGCTCCATCTGTAGGTCAGACTGATAAGTACAGGCTCAGCCACTATAACCCAAATATTCTCAGAATTGTGTTTGCAATTGTTAAATTTAAATATGGATTTTATCTTGAATTAGTATATAAAAATTGCTAAACTATAAGCATATTTTGGTTCCATCTACTTTGATGCATATAACTGGTCATGTCTGAAAATGGGTGAATCGGGAACAAGTCATTTACTGGAGAAGTAAAACAAAACAAAATCTATTTTTTATGTCAACTGATTTGCTGCCAAGTAAAGTAAAGCTATTAGATTTTTTTCAGTGTAACCTTATCAGTGTGAGTCTACAGTGCTTGCATAATGATGGAATGGATAAGTTAGTTTACTGAGATAACAAAAATATTTAAGTTAATAAATAAATGGGTTGTGTTGTGTCCTCTAGACCCCAATGATTGCCTATCGCTCAGTAATTCTTTTTAAGGTAGTGACTTCATAACTTATCTTACCTGCCAGTCAAACATTTTAATGATTTCTGATTAATCTTGTATATGCTTTGGTAAAGCAGAATTGATTTGTTCCATCCTAAAATGTCAGATGCAACTTTGATTTGATGACAAGTTCTGAAATGTTTTCACAAGATCTATGCCTAGTTATTTAAAAATGTGGGCTACATTTTATCTCACCTCATTGTTTTTTCAATTTTTAATTTTAAAAACAATCTCTTTTTTTAGCAGCTTTTAATGTATCATGTTTTTTGTCTTTGAAATCTAGACATTACCCCTTTGCCTTAAACCAATTCTATCAGCCAATGTGACAGTATTTGTACAGATTATCCTGCAATATTTTGAATATCAGCTACCTAAAGTGTGACACCATTGTTTTGCATGATTTAGGTGTGCCTTTTTGGGAAAAAAATATTTCTGGATATTTGTAATGTGAGGGCTATATCAATTATTTACTGACACCATGCAAACTGTCTGACAAATGTTCTTTTGTTTTAAAAACAGAACACGTCAGACGCCCTGTTACACAGGGGTCCAGGGGAGTAAATATTGTGGGAAGAAACAGCCAGGGAATTGTTATGGCTAGGCTTGTATAGGCCCTAGGGGCGATAGCCTAGTACCAACCTATGAACATTGATGTTTAGACACTTTACAAGCTGACTTTAAACAATCAGTTAATGATAGATGGTATACTGTCACTGTGTCTTTAAAGGAAGCCGTACTGTTTGTTATTGGCTAGCTGACTAATGCTCAAACTGGAGAGCCTAAAAGACTGCAGCATCTTGTCATGGTGGCTAGAGTTAGAGAAGAGGAAGACAGTAAGTGCTGCACCATCCTCACTTTCTCCTTTTCTGTAAGGATGGATATAGCTAAGGGATGTGGGGACTTACCCATGTTGTGTACAAGCCCCCCCCCAAAAAATGTTTTTGTATTCATTGACTTTGGAAGTATTGCTGTTTTGACTAGTGATAGTGACCTCCCAATGTTTTAAATGTTTCAGTAATTAAATAATTAAATATTAATTAAATAAGATGCATAGTCAGAGCTGGTAACTCGCCAAGTAAAAATCTACTGCCAATCATTAGCGGACCGGAGTTCCGCTGTGACGACCCCTAACTGGGAAAAGCCAAAAGACACAACAACAAGTGAGCCCAATTCTTAAAGAAAGGTTTGACACTTTGTAAGCTGCCATTAAGCATTAATTGCTTATAGATAGCCAGGGTGGCAGGGGTGGATTGCCAAAAGGGTGGTTTTGACAGGTACTATCCAATACAATGATACAAAAAAAAAATGGTGTCTATAGAATATTAAGAAAAAGTTGTTAGTGCTGATACTGTTTTCCATTAGTATATACATTACATTAATTACCCATCTTCTTTTGTTATTTCTACATTTTACTTTTCAAAAGACTCTAAATTACATACTTAATTTATACTTCAACAGTGTAACTAAAAGTGGAGAACTGAAATGAAAGAAAGAAAGGAAGAAACAGGTAGGGGAAGGAAGAAAGGAAGGGTGGGAGGGATGCTCCAATCTGTACACATGCATCTCTAAGCATTGTTCCATTAATGCCACCACAGTTTGGATACAAATACAGCACTGACACACGTTATTTTACAGCACTGACACACATGCTATTTTACAGCACTGACACATGTTATTTTGGGTCAGTGATAATCTCCTTGTGGCTCAAAATCAATGGTTAGATCCTACCCTCATCACAATTTCTATTGCAGACTTTCACACTATGGCCCATGTTATTCTGAATATAGAAATGAGATATTGTGGACTTTCTGGCACCATGTTTAAAAAGTTGTTATCTTATCTTCTGGGTCATTCATTGAGGGTTTCAAGAACGAAAGCCCCAATAGTCACCTGCTGGCAGCATACCTCTCAACTATACAGATTTTAGCAGAATGTCCAAATTTTTGGCCTCATATTTTGGTCTGTGTTTCATTTAGTTGTGGTTTTTCTGGCAAATTAGTGGTAAATCATTAAACACCGCATTTAGAAAATAATGACAGACATTTGAGTTTCAGACTTCATATCCTTCAGAAAATTCATGCTAACACAAAACCTGTTATTCTATCAACTTCCTAAGTTTGTAAGACCAATATTTAAAAAGTGTCCCTATTTGGGGGCCTTTATCCCACTTGTATTCATGGCTTTGTCCAGGTTTCTTGCTCTAAGAGGTTGAGAGGTATGGCTAGGAAGTAGAGGACCTCACTCCTTAATTCTGGCATCCTCATTGCTCAAGGTGTACAAGATACAACTTAGGGAGGTAGTGCAAGGAAAACATATTTTTACCAATCATAATCTGCCTATAATTTTCCTTCAATCAAGAGTGATTCCTTAGTGTTTTCACTCCTGAAGACTGCCAGGAGTTTGCTTTCAAGAATATTAGACAACTGGTTGAGACCAGCTGGGCAAAACAAGCCACTGTCCATCTGTTACATCTTCTTCCTCTTTGCTTTATAAACAGTGAAATGAATTAGAATTTTCACTACAGCCCCATGATCTTGACGTGATTCTTGATGACTGACTCACTCTGAAGGCCCACATACCAACTATAAAGGTATTATACTTTCAGTTTAAGACGATCACTGGATTTGACACCTTATTCCACCACTGGACCCTGTAATGAGGACTAATTTGATATCATCTACAACATGAGTAACTGGCTATCTGGCACAACTGCAGCAGATAAAAAATTTTGAGCAAAGCTGCTGTCTGAGGTATATGCTTTCTGCTGTATATTGCTTTTGTTCTGGAACATGGCCTCTTTGTTGGTAGTTGCCAGATCTATTTTTGAGATTGTTGTTATTTATTTATTTATTTTTTAATTTCATGGTTATAAGATCCATTGTTCATGTTTATTGGGTCCTCCAAAACTTATGTCCTCATTATTTAAAACAGCTGCTGGTGCCTTATGCCTCAGTCAGGGCACTAAGGTCATTAGTGGAAGATCTGTTGGCAACTTTGAGGACTCATCCCAAAATATTAGCCATACTGTGTTTTGCCTCTCTTACTCAAGTCCTCTGCAACCTTTCCTGCTTTAGGCATGCAACTCAAATGACACTTTTACAAATTTATGAAACTGTTATCTATTTAGAGGATTATCTAAATCTACTTACTGGCTCTTATTTCTGTTTTTTTACATGTACTAAGTTACTGAATCTATTATATGCTTGTTTTTCACCATAGCTACATTTTATATTTGTCATTTAATTGTATTGCTTTATTCTTTCAGTTTGTAACAAAAGAAGTGCTTAGGTTTTTTAAGTATTCAGTTAAACAAATAAATAAACTGATTTGTTTTACTGCAAGGGCAAACATCCTGTACCTTGTACGTGTGTTGTCAAAGTCCTTTCACAATAATTATCTCTATGCAAGTCATATAAAGAGACCTCAACTTGATAATAGGCATTTCTGTGTAGTATGTGTTACATAGATAAGTTTAAATAGGGGCTAGAATGGAGACTGTGTTCAGAAATATGTCTAATTCCGTATACATTAAGGGCATATGATGAGGAACAATAGCCTTGAAGTAATTTCTCAGTAATGGAGATCAGAGACTGTGTTAAACATGGCCTATGTTGAATGCTACTAGGACATCAGTCAGATCTGTTTTTTGGAAAGAATTATGTGATATCTCCAAAGAGACATTAACAACACGATTAAGGACAGTGAAACCCATTACTGACAATGCTAAGCTTTCGAATATGATGCATTTTACTCCTAGAAACCTGAATAGCCAAGGCAAGTGATCACATATACAGCACTTCGCATCTAGTGAAAGCAATTACAAAACAGCCCTTTGAAAATAAGAATCTGCGGAGGATGATAGAAGTATAATGGTCACCAAGCAGATATATGACTTCAAAGTATTGTATTTGATGGCCATTGTTTGTTCCTATCTTTCTTTCTTCTTTCAGTTTGGTTCCTCTTTGAAAGCTGAAAAAAAATCTCCCCAATAACTGTTTGTTGTCTAGACTCAGAGCAGTTGAAATCACAGACTACTTTTCATTCTGTATGGCCTTTATTTTCTTACTGTATGCTCGCTGCTTAGGATCTACAGTGTGTCATTTTATGTTATTCATTTGTTAATCTGGTAAATCCAGTAAATACAAGTGTCTTATTTTAGAAGTAACTGAGGAGCACTTTCTAAATAACTGACTTACTCAAACCCACACAGTAGGCAAAGGTAGAATGAGAAGCCTAAGCACATGAGTATACAGTGAGGGTCATTAGAAGCTCATAACTTTATTATTGTGTATTAAACTGCCAAACATCTGTAACATCTTTGCCTATGCTTTAATGTCTATGGTGAAGCTAACTTTCTATTTTGTCCTAATAATCCTTACTTATTGTAAAAGCCTTAAATAAAATGGCTTCTAGTTAATCATCGCACCACTGACTGTGTCTCAATAGGCTTGACTAGTCACAACATGTCCTAAGAATGTATATACAAGGGCTACAACAGTATTTCCATTTTGAGTAGTTTAACAAGCTTTATAATTAACTTTAACTTATAAATAATATTCTGTCCCATGTGCTGTGCTCAATATTCTCAAAGGAATTATGAACTGGTAGTGACCGTGTTTTCCCTAACAAACACTGATCCTTTTGTCTCACTCATTCGGTTTGGTTGTGGTTCTATTTCTACTTATTCAGATATTATCAATTTTTAAATATCCCCACCCTATCACTGTTAGTACTGGCATGACCCACTCCTCTTTTGTCTCTTGATCAGTTCATCAATTACATTCTTTATTCTGGTACCTCATTAGTTAATCACATTAAAAAAAAAAAAAAATATATATATATATATATATATATATATATATATATATATGTATATATATACTTTCTGGCTCATGATTCCTTTCTCTCTGCATTTATTGCACTTACTTAGCAGTCATAAGCTTCACAATTGCTAGCAAGGCAGTACCCTGCTCTTGTTACAGTTTTGTAACTGAAAACAGATGTTTTCAACAAAAATTTCCAGTAGGATTTGAATGGGGGTTATTCTATACCAATTAACTCTTAATTACACTACAGTGAATGGCCATTTTTAGATAGCTCTATCTACCCCATAACATTCATAGGCACCTTAGGTGAATTTGAAATCAGATCATACAAGATAGTCTTTAGGTTACGTTATCAGCTGAGCTAGCAAAGCAGTTGCTAACTCTAGGCACCAGTCTGTCTGCATCCCTTCCTTCCACTCTCTCTCTCTTTTCTTTCTCACTGACCCACAGAGGTTTTTGAATATCAGTACTAACATTTTCAATTAACATATACAAATATGTATCAAGAAGAAGCTCATGACTCCATCCATCTTGTCTAGCATTGCTACCAGTAAACCATAGGTGTTCTGTTGTACTGTTATTTATTCTACCACATTCAATTCTTCCTTAATAACCGCAAAAAAAAACTGCCACCATCAACATTCATTTTCATTTCTGCACTATTCATTTCTACATAAATGATTTAGAGACTTTACAGAACATATCTGCAAGTTGATATTTGTGAGAACCGTGTAATGCTTGCATATACATACATTCCACAAAGTGCCTGAACGCCTGCATTTTTTGCATAAACTGTATAATGTGAGTTAGACTGTAGCAGTCTTCCATTCAATGATCATAACCAATGAATGTGATATGTTACTGAGTTAAAGAATGGTGTACTATAAAAAAACATCCACTGTACACTCAGCATGTTGCCCCATTGTTGCTGCATTATGGTTATTTTTCTGTAGTAGTAATTTCAGTATATGATGACAGCACTATTTCAGCATAAGAAGTAAAAAATCCCTTATATGATGACCCTTGTAAAGTCACAATAACTGCATACAGTGCCAGCATCCTGGCTTGTAGCACGATTCCTGAGAGTTGTTGGACACTTTGTTTGGACACGATTTAGCAGCCAGCTGCAGCTTTATTCTCAGGAGATGGGTGATGAGACACTTTATGCATGCTTCTTGGTATCAGTGAGGAGGCAAGGAGCTTTGTTGTCATCCAAAACAGTTTGGAATCCAAGCTGACATACCTGGTACAGCAAGTAAGCACAGAAGAGTGGGCATCTAAACATGTGACTATCATTACAAGCCAGCACCTCACCTATCAACATTTCACTGAAAAAAGACAAAAAAATGTTTAAAAATTGATAAGTTTAATGCACAACTCTACAGCCCTCCCAAAGCAGCTGGAAACAAATGTTTCTGTAAAGTGCCACCTGAACTTAACTTGGAAAAAAAAGCAAAGATTAAATAAACAAAAAGAGAAACGTGTCCCTCAATAAGGTTGCACTCCATTTCTTTTTTGATCCAAAAACTGCTAATGCTGTTAAGCCTGGCATTAGCTGCAGTACAATCCTTAAAAGCATGCCACCTTGCTAATCCAAGCCTTTTCCAATGCATTTCCCAATGCACATCCTGTTCAGTAACTTCAGTGAAAACAAGCATATTGACCTATAAATATTGACTTGAGCTCACTAAAAGTGTTACATTTGCAGCACCTATGCAGTAACAAGTTACAAGTCTTAATTTCAATATATTACGCAGTAGTTATAGAACTTTAAATGGTCCCTCTTCAAACATACTATAGCTTAGAAACATTTCAGTATAAATAATATTACGTCAGGCTTCATGCATACTTTACTGTCTTGCACAAAACTAGTCCATTCAACTGAGAAGAAATACTTTTAATTCTCTCAGTCGTCTTGTCCTTTCTCTGTTGGACCTAGGCAGCACCGTGAAGATGCAAGGTGCGTAATGGATATACTGATGCTAACACCAATGTTTAATAGAATTAATTAATCATTGATGAAATCTTGAAAGCCATTTGATATGCTATATAATGGCAAATAAATAGATAAAAAGGATGAAAAGCATGTTTTAAGATTCAAAGCAGATAACCAGTACTCAAATTATCCATCCTTTTTAGATGTCACAGATGATAACTGTTCAACTGGAAATAAAATGTCATTTCAAGGCATTCATGAGCTCATATGGCACAATAAACAACCACAATAATTTAATATTTCATTCAGAACAGCTCTTGTCACAAGAATCCAACAATGCAGTACAAATACCACAGTGCCGTTGAAAAATATACTGCAACTGATATAACAATACACTTTTAAGCTAAAAGTATCAAATAACTCAGGTGAGTACATTTCAGTCTGACCAGGCTGCAAACATTCATATTCTTTATTCTATTACTCAGCATTGTTTGCATTTTTTCACACCATGAAGTACAATATTCGGTTGGTGTACATTAAATGCCACCATGAGGACAACATCATATCCCTTTCACAACCAAATGTGTACCTTAATGTACTACTGAAATCAAGGAAGTTGTGACTACAGGCTTGTTTGCAGTATGTTCCCCATTTGTCAGGCTGATGTTATTTCACAGTGCTATAACAGTAGCATTACTCTTTTTAAAGTTATAGAAGAGCCGAGTGCCCGCTGCCCATTAACAGCTCATATTATACGCACCTTGCTGCGTATAGATGAGCATTACAAAAACAGCATTTTGTATTCCAGTCTTAATTGAGAAAAAAAATCAGCTTTACTGGAATGAGAAGTAAGATCTTTGGCAAGTTAAATGCCTGTTTATTATTATTGTTTAATCCTTGTTGTAGAACAAATAATTCCGCGCAGTATTATGTAAAAATGCATCCACTGTATTGTGCAGTGATCTTCTTCCACTTCTGGACTTTGGTAGTTGCTGGAGCTGTTACATGATGTTATCTGATCTGATAGCAACCTTTTACTAACTTAACTGTGCGAATAAAACTTAAGTTAACCATATATATTTCTTATGATCTAACATAAATAAATCAGCTAAAGATGTTCTACTTTTTAAAGATCCCACAGCCCAAAGTATTTTTAAATAAAAGATAAATAAAATAAAATTCCTGTATATGTCTGCATTTAGGGGGCGTCAGACTGCTTCACTGTGTTAGTAGCACTGACCAGTTATTAAGCCTGTTTATGCCGCCTGCACCTTATCAGCTAACAGCAGCCATTTTCAGCTTCTGTTTAAGAAAACTTAGGTGGAGACATGCACTATCATGTGCGCACACATGCATGCTTTCCGTTTGTCCTCCTGCAATGTATCACAGTATTTGTTAGACTGCGGGGCGATCCTCAGACAAATTACTCCAGTAAGCAATTGCATTTAATTAACAACTTCTGGGTTTTGTATATCATACCGAACTTATTTCATATGCAATCGAAATGGAAGTTTGATTACAAATTAAACATATTCGTGGACTAGAAGCAGGCTTATTTTGGTAACTTCAGCATGGACGAGAGTCATTTAAAAATATTTGTAATCCAATATTGACAAGCAATCTGCACAACGTGGTTGTTGCCCCCGTTGAGGCAGGAAACTTTTGCAAGTCATGATTTTATCACAGCCGGAATTTACAACGCAGCAGTAACTGTATAACGGTGAAAAAATACAAGATAATCACATTGATTAGGAATAACAGTCAAAACCCACTTTATTCTTGACAGAAATATATATAATTCCAGTCCTCAAACCACTTCCCCCCGACAATTAAATTATTTTGACAGGTGATTCCCTACAATAAATCGTCAGACTGGGTGTTGCAAGACATCTGATATTCAGATGATTATCTGTAATTCGCTACATTTAATGCGAAAACTATCACACCCCAATCTTGCTTAAGGGTTGGTTTTAGAAGGCAAGACACGCCATGGAATTAAAGTTGTGACTGACAGAAATTTCTGAGACAGTTACTGTTTTATTTTAATCATATTTGTCTGCAAAGAGAAAACTGCGCTTACAACATTCTTGTTACATGAACCCCAGTCGAGACAATACTGTCCAGTTAGTGCAAAGTAACTTGTTAGTGACAGTCATTTTCGAAACCGCCCAGGTGGCCCCTGTGATACCTTATATCTGTATAACAGCCTGCCTTTGGGAATGGTAGTTAGATGTCCTAGCGAGTCACTTAGTCTAACTCGTGTGTGTGTGTGTGTGCGTGTGTGTGTGCGCGCGCGCGCGCGTGTGTGGTTTGACCCCTAGCCTGCAATGTAAAAGCATTTTCGGTGTCTAATAAAATATAAAACATATCTCCTGTAATACATACACACACACACAGCCTTGTTTGGGATGGGAGTAGGACACAGAAGTTTTGTTCATCTAAATACAGTTTTAAGGAAATATTTCGTTCACTGCTTGCTGGAAGCACTATATACATCCCGCCATGGCTGTACTGATCCCTTATGCAAGGACGTAATTTACCTATTATATTAGATTAGCACAATAATCTTAATTTGAGACATCCCAGGGTTTATCATTTTGTGGCCAAAAAGAGTACCTAAATCATTAAAATAATTTTCTGCTGTGTACCACATCGTATTTACTCTGTCCACACACATAATGAAATTGTGTTTGATGACCTTAGGTGCAGCAGACAGTTCTGAGAAGGACATCACTTCTAGAATGTTGTCTCCCTATCCGGACAGGTACTGTTAAGCCACATGTTCACTCATTCAGATACAACACAAGCATTTTACTTCAAGACAATCCGATGCTCTGCAAATGACTTTTGTATGTGCTCCCATACCCCTTCACCTGGAAAATGTCCCTCCAAACCAATAGAAGACAACACTTGATTAACCTTTCTCTTTTCATACAATGCCAAACAATAATGTCAGTTTAAGTCTTAAGACTGAAACATAAAACAGAGTGGTACCCGAGTGTATTGAAGTAATTTTAGAATAAGTATGAAGGCTATGCCTTTCTACAGTGTATGTGACCTTCTTAAAACAATCTCTGGGTACCAATAACTGGTTCTAGCTACAATCTTGTTAGTACAATACAAAGAGCAGTTGTGTAACTGGTTGAGCATTAAAAGAAGAAATGCAACAAGATATATTCTAACTTGGATATGAAACAACTGGATATAACATGGGAGCAGGTAGATCCGTGCATTCCCTACCCACAAAATTTAATCAGGGGACTTAACATACGTGATTCCTAACCCATTGTGATTAATGGTTGCCCAACTGACCAGATCCGGCAAATGTTTTAATTTGTGTCTGGTTTTAGTTTCAGCGACAGGAAAGCTTTATAAGATGTTTATTTCATACATCTGGCAACCGACTCAGGTCAAGAGGCACCTCAAGTCCATGGCCTAACTCATCACCGTGCTGATGGAAATGTTCAAGGTGCCTTTATATTTTAATTTATCTGAAACATCATAATAGTGTAGCAGACCACTTCTCGTAATTCTCCTAAAATAAAACTGATGCATATATGTAGTATACATGTAATGTTTAGCTACACTGTCCACTGTAAACAGATAATATAAAGTGCTCAGTCATTTATACTAGTACAAAATGTTGGTGTGAAACAACTGATATGGCAGTTTAGTAAGTATCGGTTTGTGTTACTGATGGGCTATAAACTAAGAGCTGATGTTGCTGATGCAGCAAGAAGAGAAGTAAGTAGGTGAATAATTAAGGAAAGAAACAAAGTGTAGAAAGGTCACACAGACAGCCAACTGGTTAAAAAAACACAAAAAGACTTACCGGACACTAAACAAATTGGAAGTATCAATCGGAAAATCAAACCACACATCACTTCGGAAGCCATTGCTGCTATTTGTTTGAAACAGTTCAGCAGACCCTAGACACACAATAATGAGTTGCTGTGCTCACACCAGGCAGATTCCCATCGGGTTTAGGTCCAGTCTTGTCTCGGTAGCAGATACCGCAGCATTACTCCCCGACTCCTGCTTATAATCGATACATGTTTCACCCTTGGTGGATCATTTTATGGGGCAGTCCAACCAGGCACTGTCCACATGCATGTATGTGCAACTGTTTTAGCTGCTAACCCAAAGCATGTGAATTTATTTTCCTTGACACCAGTAATGATTTAGTTATCCGTGTCAACATGGGCCACATTGAGAGGCAGGTAGATGCAATACAATTTGCTGTGTGTAACTGTTAACGGAACCAAAACCTTTTATATTCCACTAATTAAACGAGTCATGACTGCGATCCTACAAAGACTGTGGGCAGTAAAGAGTTTCTTCCAGTTCCTTTTCTTCCTTCTAGAAAGATTATAAACGTGTGGCAACTGACCCACTTAGCTTAGATTGCAGTTGTTACGTTGTCGTCCTGTAAAAGTTGTTAGATTATATGAAAATTCTAACTATAAAAGTACTGTCTGAAAACTGAATCCGGAGATTGAGTACTTGACCGCTGCATATTTATTTTAATTAACTCCAGGATATCCTTCTTTACCTCGGTTGCTGTTTGCTGTCCAGATTCGCGCAACTGCAGCCTCTGTCCTATGCTCTTTTGGATCCCCCATCACATTGCACAATTCTCCATCTCAATGAAAAGTTAGCGGCCCGCCCCACAACTTGTCTTAGCAGCGGCCTCTACACAGTCCATAGAGTGACGGCAGTGTCCTCCAATCAGCCGGCGGAGAATACACGCAGATGTGCCAGTAATTGCAAGCCTACAGCATACAGTCCCGCCCATATTAGCTTGCTCCTCCGGACTGTTTCTGGCCAGCTGTGGGTGACCGAGGTCTGGCAGCTGCAAGGCTGTGGGTCTGGAGAAGAATGATTTCTGTGTCCACTAATTGTAATAATGTCATTGATACAGCAGAAATCCTGACTTTACAGACCAGTAAACGTTAATAAAAAATGTATTACTGCATGATTTTGTGACAACAGTGGAATGCAATAATAATAAATGCACATAAGTAGGTAACCAAATCAAAAACAGGCCAGTAGCCAAGTAGCCCCATATTTTGTTATCGAATGGCTATAAACAGAAACTCTGCGAATAAAACTATGACAACCATAGCTTTTAACCTTCCATCTCCCAAAATTTGGAGTATTTCCTCTCATAATGTGGAACAAATAGGTAAAATGTGGAACGGGTACTGACAACTTCAACTAGGAAGTTCAAAAGAATGGTTAGATGCGTTACTTTATACTTCTAAACATTCTTTTGATGACTTAATATGATTTAGAATTAAAATTCTTTGCAATTAATGCATGTCTGACTCTATCAACTGAACAATGAGGGACATGGACTTTTTGAAGACCCAGAATGTGGAACGTTCCTCGTAATGAGTTACACTGGAGAGGTACAAAACCAGCAAGTTCCTTAGAATATAACTGAATTTAAATAGAGTTAAAAAGTAGCGGTTGTAAACATTGGCTGCTAAAAATGTGAAGACTGGCGAGCTGGGGTAAGAGGATAGTGCTACTTAACTTTTTTAAAAGCATCCTGACCTGCGTCTAGTTGTATCTCGTTTAGAATATATGAAGCGCAATAATGCTGGGAAATGCGAACGGCCAGCTCTATTTTACTTATAAGCAAACTGTGGCAATTAGGCATGTTTTTTAATGTTCTTATCTGTATTAAAAGTAATGATTACATCGCCTGTAGTAATAACAATAATGTAGCCAATCAATTGGGTTAACATGATGATAAAACTGCATATGTAATATGTGAGACGCATTATTTAAAATGGTCCTTTTTATTTTTCTGTAGCTTTGCGGTGCGTGTGGCTACCAGATTAAAATCTTTTGGATGCCTTCATATACATGTTAGTTTTTGTAAAGGTGTGTCTCCTGAAGTGTGGTAGCATTATATTGATAAGCAGTGATGGAGGAACAGCAAACAAGAAAGTGTTGTATTTTGTTTAAGAGTGTCCAACGATAGCATTTCTAGTTTCTCAATGTACGTGCGCTTTTAAACGAGATAAGTCAATGGATGCCCTTTAAGAATTAAACACCTGAACCCCATCATTAAGATACTTCAGTAACTAACTCCCCCTGTTCGTTTCTCAAGTCTGCTATTTTGCAGAGTCGTAGCGCCTCCCTTAGCAAGAGACGATAACAAACAGTCCACAGATACAGCTATAGTTCTGCGAAATAGATTTGCACTTCAGCTTTACTGATTTAGAACGCAGGTCTGACCACTGTCTTTATTTGGACACTCCATCTTTTAAACTGAAGAGCTTTTGAAATGCAAATGCACACCCACATACACAAACAGAGCAACACGCACACGCATAAATGTATGTGTGTGTGTTTATAGATATCTTTATATATCTTTATTTGTATCAATATCTATTTATAGATATAGATATCTAGATATAGATTGTGTGTGTGTGTGCGCGTGCGTGTGTGCGTGTGTGCATACATACCTTTATGTATATATAGATAGAGAAATATAAAATCTATATCTAGATAGATATATGTCTGTATATCTAAAGATGGATAGGTAGATAGCTATAGTTATGTGTATGAATAGTTGGTGATAGCTCAGATGACTGTAAAAGTATAAAAGATCACATCAATATATCAAAAAGTAGAGGGGACGTTCCCCAGCGCCCTGGCCAAATTTCCGCTAGTAGTACAAGTACCACCTGGCTCTAGCCTGAAAAGTGTCCATTAGCCAAGTGGCACTAATCCTGTTACACACACACACAAACACACGGACACACAGTGTATAGAGGGTTTTGAGTTGGCAAGAATTATGATTTGCATGTCAGGAAGGATTCTTTTTAAAAAGCTATGTTTGCCGTCTCATTACACATATAAATCACTAATAGTATGGACATAATCGAACAGCTATTTCATGTTTATTTCTATCAGGTAATAAATAATTCATTTACTGGATGAACTCCATGTATTTGGGTTTGAAGCTTTGGCCACTCTGCATTGTGCTATGAGCACGATTTTAATTTAATTATTATCAGCTGTGATTTTTGCACTGAGGTAGGCAAATGGTATTGGTTACAAAGAACAGATAAAACTAGTACAATATTTTTACATTTCTGAGTTAAAATATTAATCATAAGGTGAACATGCACACACATGCACACACACACACACACACACATACACGCGTATACACACACACACACACACACACACACACACACACAGGCTATGATCCATAACTATGGCTCAGCAATAAAAGGCAGTCAAAAATCAATTATTTAATAAGACTGGTATGTTAAGATTAGGTCATAAACAAGGAAGGTGAAAGCTGTGGAAAATATGTGGTCAGCATTTCAGACATTTATTTAAATCAGACTTTATGAGTACAATTATTTGCTTGGACGAGCGATGACAATGTTGTACTAATTAGTCATTGATAATGGTCATCAGCCCAACTAATTTACATTGTAACCAAATGTATAAATATGTACATAGTTAAAGTTTATTTAAGTATACCTAAATATGTTTGTCTGTCTGCATTTTTCCTTTCATTTTGGAGGAAAATTAGTTTGTGTGAATTGTTCAATGAACTCTTTTCAGCCATAGCCCTGACACAAGGCAGTACAGTAAATACTAAAGTAATGTCCAGATAAGGAAGACATAAGTGACACAGATACATAACAAGTAGAACAGCCAGATGTATTGGGCTACAATGACCTAAGCTAAGCAAAGAAGTGCAACTGAAACAACAAGATGCAACAAATAGGTGAATAACTATCATGTAAATAAAGTGCAGTGTCTAGTGCATCATTTAGGAGAGTCAAAGGCTAATGGAGTTTTGAGCAGAATAAGAAAGTGTGTGTGTGTGTGCGTGTGCGTGTGCGTGTGTGTGTGTGTGTGTGTGTATGTACACGTGTTAGAGAAATGGGGACATTGCTGATATTTCAGTTCAAAGCAGAGATCTTTAAAAGGCAATGTATTTCAAACTAAACAAAACCTTTGAAGTTTTGGTTTCTTCAGGAGCTACCAGCATAAAATGCAACTATCACATGGTACAGTGTGATTAGGGAAGAAAGACTGTGTGATGACTGTGATGAAAGGAGGCACTGCCAGCACAGCTAGCTGGAAACTTATAAATAATTATATGTCATTTGTGGATATCAAACTAATTCATACAACATGCTGGTGTTACAAATGTATTAGAACTGTAAGTCGTGTATATCAAACTGATTTGTACAGATGTTTGTATTGAAACGGTATTAGTAAAGTGTTTGTGTTTGAAATATATGCACAGTGTGTCTTAAAGGAGAGAGCAGAAATGTACATGCACTTATTGTAACTGTTTGAATGCATATGTTTTAACAGAGGAAACTGGAGAGGTAACCTCAGTCCAGCAAACTTTACAAAAATATCTGAAATTAAATCACTTTATAGGCTAGGTTATAAAGATGCTATCTTGAAGATTTCAAGGCAGCCAGAGACAAAATCTGTACTATGAAGCTTTCTGTATTGTCTTTGGGGTAAACTAATTGTCACTCAGGAAGATTTGACGTGTTTAATAATTTTGCAACTTCCAGAGGCCCAACAGATCTGAGCAAAGCTCTTGTGTTTGTATTTTTACAGGGAGGTGCTAAGAGCTGCCAGCTTCCAGCAATGAGGGTTTTGCATGGGAACAACAAGTCAGATAACAAGAAGTGATGTAATTCTGCAAGCTATCCCAGTAGTAATATTTTAGATATTATTTTTAGAAGTCTCTTAGTGAGAGACAGAGCATTATGTATTCTATCTTGGGCCTGACAACAAGAAGAAAGACCACTCACCACATCACCTGCTTTGTTCTATTAAGTAAGTTATTAGGGTAAAGTAACTCTCTTAGATACAGTCAGTAAAATAGTGAAGCTTAGTTTAGATATTGTTTTTCTTTATTTGTCTGATCCTGTCCTACAATGTTATTTGAAATATTTCCTGTGGTTTTGAACTCTGATGTCACTGTGAATATATACTTATTATCTTCCTGTTCTTTTATTATTTATTATTAAATATAGTTAAACCTTTCACTGTGGCTGATCTTTGTAGATATATTTAAGTTCTGAGAGTACTTGCATATTTATTTGGTAACAGTGTTCGGGCCACTTCTAATTGCCTTGCTCTTGGTCAAACTACCATTTGTATTAATATTAATTTCACTCAGTATATTGGGTACCTTTGGAAGAGTCTTAAGGTAGCTGGCAGGAGTGTCTGGTGGCAGGCATAACTACCTTATAGTCTGGGCACAAGGGGGCATAGCTAGTAAACCTGTGCCAGACTTTCCCAAGTATGAGTGTTTGTATGTGTGTGTGTGTGTGTGTGTGTGTGTGTGTGTGTGTGTGTGTGTGTGTGTGTGTGAGCTATTTGGGCAGGGACATGATGCACTGGTTGGAAAGACAGGGTGCTGAAGGCCTTGGACTGGACATTCAGCTGAGATCTCAAATCTATAGCTGTGCCAGTGGGGAGTCTTACTGGGGTCTGGAAAAGGTGGGAGAAACCAGCCCTGGATTGACCGTGGTCTCTGTGTGCTCTTAAGGGAAACTGAACTTGATGCAGAGAGCTGCATCTGGAAATATTGTGTGTGTACCTGTTATCCTCCCAATGAACGTCCCCCACAGGTCCCAATCATGAAGATTGAGGCTTCTTGATTACTGGTCCAGTAGTGGTTCATCACAATGACATACATCACCATGACCAAATCAGCATTACTAGAGAACAATGCCATACATTTTGACAGTTTATTTCCATGCATTATGAATATGAAAAATTAAGTATCAATGGCTTCTATGAATTTAACATTATGTACAAGAAAATGGTAAGTATTATTTATTATTTATTTATTTTACTTTATATTTGTTTACTAGGAGTCTGACTATGCCTCAATGGAGGCCAATAGAGAAGAACTTCAATAAGAAATTTTAAGAACATTTCAAGCAAGATAATTGAAAGCACATAAACAATTAAACAATTATAAAGAAATGCATTACATGTGATAAACAAGAAAAAAAATAGAAGTTACCTATGCCAGTCAATGAAAAAAAGTTATCAAACTAACAAAGCTGTAAAACTGACAGAGTAATATAATAGACTAACAAGATTTTTTTTCAGAAATATAAGTGTTTATGGTAGCATTAATGCAGGCAAATAGTGCTGATATGCTGAGTATAGTCTGAAAGCTGATTTGAAAATAGTAGATCCTTAATGGATACTTGTAAACTTCATAATTAATAGTGCATCTGAGGCATAATAATAAAGTGGTTCAGTAAAGTGAGAGCTATATTTGCCTGTTGAGGTTGTGTTAAATAAATTCCCTTACTATTTTGGTAGCTGAGCATTTGATATTGGCAGGTAGTAACCAGTTGTTAGAAAGTGGTAATAGGTCCAAGACTCTTTCAGGTGCAGTTGTAAAAGAGTTTTAAATTGTTAGGGGGGTTTTGTTCCAAAGCCTTCTGACATAGTGAGAGTAGAGGGAGTTTCCAGCAGTATTATGAGATGGTGTTGGTAACAAAAGTAGAAGTTTATCCTTGAAGCATACCTCTCAACTGTATAGATTTTTGCAGAATGTTCAGATTTTTTAATCTTTTCCTCATAAAATGTATTTATTTTATTTAATAGTTGTTTACCAGGAAAGTCCAACTTGGAAAGAAGACAATTTTCAGTGGAGGCCTGGGGAGAAACACTCCAGACACGTCTTTGTAACATGGGAGGAAACCGGAGCACCCAGAGGAAATGCACACAAAAGCAGGAAGGACATGTAGACTCCACACAGAAGGCACTGCTGAGAATCAAACGGGAGAACCTTTTGCTGTGAGGTGACAATGCTACCGCTGCACCGCTGGTTTGCTGACAAGTTACTGAGGAATGAACTCACTAAATAATGACATACATTTGAGCTCAGTCTTGTTATCCAATGACCACATGTTTGTCCATCCCATTAGTCAAAGGGTATATTCTCCTAAGCTGCAAGTGAATTGTAATATGGTCAATGTGGTATACTTAGCTAGGTACATGTGTTGCTCATCATTTTATTTAGGGAAACCAACTGTAAGTTTAAAACTAGGATTTAGAGGCATTTATCACCCATACGTTTGCATGAAGTGCACAATGCTCTGTAACAGCATGTGAGTGAACACCAAGGACATTTTTTTAATTTATGGGCTTACAGGTTCTTAAAATTAATCAAAGGGGTGGTGATCTTGTTAGCTATACTGAGTACTGTGAAACAAAATGGATTATAGAACTTGGAGCAGATAGAAGCCCAGGTTTGAATGGGATTGTGCCTTTAAAACCTATATTAAAGAGTCATAGACCATGTGTTTAGGGTTTTGACTGTTGATTGGGTAATTGTTATTTTAAATAATGTGTTTGTATTACAAGGAATTAGTCTGATGAAGGGTGTATCCTGAAAGCACTTACTACATTTGTATTAAAGGTTGCTATTTTAGTCTGGTGGTCTGTGGAATTTTTTCATTGATTAATACAACAAAGATGAGTAAATGTCATACACAAAGACATTTGTGCCCCATTAAAAAGAAAAAAAATATCATTAGCCCATATTCAAGAACAGAAAGTTGGACTTATTTTGTTCTATGCTGCATTATAAGGATACAGATGATATTAATTGGCAAACAGTTTTCCATCAGCATGCGTTTGTATAACAATAAGCTATATAAAGCTTTAATTAGATTGCCATTGCTGATTGACTGTAATCCTGAGTGATATTTTAGAAAACCAAACATTTTATAAGGAGCAGGGTCAAAATTAGAAGCAGAATCAGATACATACTGTGAAATTAGGAACAGTTAAGCAGTATGGACAGAATACACAAAGAGAATGTCTGGTTACAATAACCCATTCTAGAATTTGAGTGCATAACTTTTTGGGAGGGTGCAATATTTTAAATGATGCAGTTATGATTTTCTAAATGCTGTTATAGCTGTCTATGAATAAACCTCAGAAGATGACTTTAAGAATTTGTAGTTTTAATTGATGAGATAATTAAAAATACATATCCTTAAATTGTTATGCTGAGGCTTCTTCATCTAATATGTTTCTTTTATATTATTTCTTGGGGGGAATTTATCCACTAGTTATAATATACAAGGTAGGGTAGTGTGGTTTACCAAACACACAGATTCTTAACCATTAGAGACTATTGGAAAAAGCAACTCAAGATGTAAAAGTCCAAGATCCCAGCTTAACAAGCCAAGGGATCACCCCAGAAAATCAGCTCTAGTCGGCAACAACTGAGCAAGCAAGCAATAGAATAAGAGCAGACTTGCAAGATCATGAATACCATACCATCTCTAACACCAATAAGTAAAAAAAAAAAAAAAAAAAAACTGCAACTATAGTTAACCTACCATATTCAACATGTGGAATGCTAAACTATCTTGCATAATGTGGAACAGACAGGACACATTTACTAATAACAACTAGGAAGGAAGTTCACACCAAGGTTAGAATGTGGACTTTATATTAACAAAACATTTAACAGCCAGTTTTTCATTGCTTGCCAAAATATTTCGTTAGTTACAATGTAACACTTTCCATTTAAACTATTTATAAGGAAGAAATGTTATACAGCAGTTGTAATGTTAAGTTTTGCCACTCATTCCACTCTTCAGATATTAAAGACTTGAGAATAATTTGCAAAAGTCCACCACCATAGAAAGAAAGTAAGATTGTTATTCTCATGTTCTCTATTAACATCTCTAGTTACAAATTTTAAGTGAAAAATAACTTCAGTCTTTCTCCCCGTCTCAGTTATTATTACTTCATTCTACCTCCCACATTATTAATAGTTTATCTCACACATTCATGTTCTCAACACACACACACACACACACACACACACACACACACACACACCAATCACAGCCATTTGTATGACTATACACCTCTGATATTTATTTGAGTTCAAGTAAATTAATACATTGCTAAATTCTTATATACAATAAAAAATCATAAATAATGACATAGAAATGTATCTCAGCTCACTGATATCAGAACCACACAATGAAACCCCCCTCTGCCTTCTCAACTTTTTCACTTAAAAATAAGAAACAAAGATACAAGATCAGAAAAGTAATACTTCTCTTATATACTTAGAAGGTTGCTGGGATAATAAACTTTGCAATAGCAAGCCTTTTCTGAAGGATCCAAAGTCTGAAACTCACATGCATAGCACTGTGTAATGGCCACAATCCACAACAATTAGTGAGAAAGCCACACATATTACAAGGAGGAGACCTCTCTCAATTGTTTTGTTTAGGAATATGGGACAAGGCCAAAAATAACAGAGGGCAAATTCTGAATATCATTTTATGCATTTGTGAAATAGGTAAGCCCACTGGGTAAAGTGTTCCTTTTCATGACTGATCCAGGACTACTGTCAGGTTAAGTGAGTGTCTCAAAATCACACAGTAGACATATGAAGATGAGAGGATTGAAACTCTTTACATTTGCTTGTAAGAAGTAGCTCACTAACGTGTACTAGACACCTCCAAATCACTTGAACTTTTAACAGAACAGTACTTGTTGCATGGATATGCATTTACTGAGCAATACATCATATGAAGCCTTAATGTATGGCATTACTGACTCACTGTAATCTTCAGTGATTTACAAAAAAAAGTTAATTAGAGCCAGGTCATAAACATGAGGCAAAAGCAGAGACAGAAATGCAGCAGACTACTATAATTCGCTTAAAAATTAACAGAACACCAGGTTCTATAGCAATTGCATTTTCTGCACACTGGAACAACAAGAATGATTAAACTTTAATGACGGACACTATTGACAGACTATAAACTTCAGGGATGTTTTAACTCTCAGTGATTTATCAGAAAATGAAGAATTGAGTAAAGGTCTGGCAGTTAATGCAGTGCATTGAGGTGCTATGCTCTTAATGAGGTAGTTTCTGTAGACAAAGATGTAGGGGTTGATTATTTCAACCTCCTTTTGCTTACTGTGTGACTCCAAGCAAGAAAGAATATAGGGCACACCTATGATGCCATTTCAGAACAATAAGAGTAGAGGTGGATAATGGCCAAATGGAGCTCTAGGCAGGGTAATGGACTAGCATGCCCCCCCCCCCCGAATGCATACACACAGCCATACTACTGTCATATTAAATGGCCGTCTCTCCCCATTACCATAAAACACTGTTCAAAGCTGTCAGTGTGGATACTGTTTATCTGTCTACTTTAATAATGATTACAGAGAGTTGGATTTCATTTAAAACGTGCATTACAAGTTTTACAACAAAACTCTGACTACCATTTGATGATCAAAATAAAACAGTCAAACACTGAAAACAGACATAGAATGAGCAACACAAACTCTCTTCCTTTGAAACTCATATTTATTCAAAATGCATCTGGCAATCCATTAAACTCTAATAGTCATGCTGGGATTTATAGTCTAAACAGCATATTGTGAAGTACTAATTAGTGAATATCTGAAGGGTGCATGAATTCAAAAGATAAACACATAATGCTTTTGCTAACAGCTTGAAATAGTCTACTGGACACAAGAGTTCATTTTTAGGGGCAGCCCCAGAGGACTGTCTGGTGAAATGTCTTGTTTATTTTCATGCTAGACAAGCAGAGGCTGAGGGAATCAAACCGTGCACTGTATGAAGGAGCTTACTAACAGCTAATAGCCTTACTCATTTGTACTAGGTACCAGATAAACAGTTTATCCAAGCACAGTGCATTTCACACCCATTTGCCTGCAAAATAAAATTTAAATTAAAATGCATTATTAATTGATATTTTAACATTAAACTCATAGGTTCATGCTGTCCAGTTTATTCACAGTCAAATAATAAACATAGTGTCAAAAAACAAGGAAATCAAAGAATGTACCCCAAAACAAGACTGATATGATGAAGTTCCTGTTTATTGCAATAGATTCCTTCCTTTGCATCATAACAACTCTTAGATGCACAGCACACATACAAACACACAGACACTCGCGCACGTGCGCGCACACACACACACACACACACACACACACACACACACACACACACACACACACACATACACACACACACGGATGTGGCCATCAATCACAACCTCTTGTATGTAAGATAAAATGAATGGACAGATACATTAATAATGACCAAGAACTGTATTTCATCTCATGGCTGTGAAAACCATACAGTGCATCCCATTGGATCTTCATGCCCTCCAAACCTCTTAGCTCAAGAATCAGAGACAAAGACCCGAAAATCAGGAAGATATTTTAAATATTTTTGTTATATACTTAGAAGGTTGTGTAATCAAGCATTTTCTGAAGACACAAAGACTGAAAATTACGTCTGTCAATATTTAATGACTACAATTCACAACCATTTGCCAGAAAGCCACGCATTGTACAAGGAACAGTCCAAACTAATTCTCACCATCTTTGTTCAAGAATTCTGGACAAAGCCAAAATAATGGGTGAGACAAAGGCCTAAATTATAGGTACTATTTCCTTTAATCTGTCTGTTAATCATGTAAACCCATTGGAGAAAGTGCCACATTTCAGGGGTGACCCAGGAGTGCTGTCTGAGTGACTTACAGCAGTCAGAGGTGCCAGGATTTAAATCCTGTATCTTTGACTACACAAAGCAATTTGTTAACAGCTCAGCCCCTAAGTGCCATAGACAACTCTTAGTCACTTAAAAAGTCAGCAAAACAACAACAAGCACTGCATGAACATGCATTTTCTGAACAAAAAAAAAAACTATGGAACTGTAATTACTGACTTTGCCTGACTGCAGTCCTCAGTAATTTACCAAGTAAAATAAGTTAATGCTGACCTGGTAGAGCACGGGGAGGGTTAAAGCCTCCAAGCCCTTAATAAGCTGCCTCCTGTAGTATGGGGAAAAGTGCTTCATTCTTCCTACCTCCATTCTCCTACAAAGTCACTCTAAGTAAGTCACTTAACCAGTTAGTGCTCTTTGTTGTTAATTAGTTAAGTAAAATGTGAACATTTTCCAAAAGAACAGTTATGAAACTCTATAGCAATTATGAAACTTAAATGACTGGTATTATTGATGACTGTAATTCTTAGTTTCTAAGGTTTGTGTTTGAATTAGAGGTGGTCTGAGGTCTTCAGGTATCACACACACACACACACACACACACACACACACACACACACACACACACACACACACACACACACACAAACACACACTCACTCTTGCAATATGTTCCTCCCTTCAAAAAAAGAAAAATACCACACTTATGCTTTCTTGTCAAAGGTCAGCTGGCAGGAAATGTGCTTACACTTTTAGCCAGCAGAAGGTTGACTGAGGGAAGGGATTAAGTGTTACTCTTAAAAAAGAGCAACTTTTTAAAAAATTTTGACTTTACCAGGGATTGGAGAGCTCCATGAGGCAGATAGTTTCACTGGGGGACAGATGCCCTTGTATGCACTTAGTGCCACTCTGAGTTATCAAGTCAAGCCATCAGTACTGGACATATTAATGTTTCTGTACATGAATCCTTATGTGTTGTTTTGCATATCACGATGTATTACATTTCATTATTGCATGTATGGATAGCTCTTGTTTTTGCCAGTATATTTGTACTTGTTAATATCTGTTGTTTACCACCAGTGTACTAATACTTAGCATTTTTATAGTATGATGTGTCTTTTCCTAATTATACGTTTCATTCTATGCTTATTCTATATTTTATACATCTGTCTGAAAAAGGGTAAATACTCAAAGGCTCCAAAAGCCACCTATCAAGTTGTTATCAGTGTTCATGTCTTCAGTACAAAATAAATTCATACTTAATTGTGTTAGTTTTTAAGGCCTGCTTTTTCAGTTAATAATAGTAGGGTGCAGAGGAAGTGAAAGGGGTTAACAAGGACAGTGAGAGTCAGCTCAAAAATACAAAAGGTGCAAATGAATAAAATAGAAAAAATTGTAACACTTGTACCAATAACAGATTATGAAATAAGCAATGCATTTTGGGTGTTACATTCTTTTTCAGTCATCTGAAATATTTAATTTTTATGAAAAACATAGACTAGTTCAAATCTTTCTACTTGCCATTCCTGTAGTAAAAAAGTATGTCAGTTTTGCAGGTGTAGTCCATTTGGTTGAGGAAAAACTCTTTGAGAAACCCTTAGTTGAGTTTCTACCATTGACAGCCCCATTCAGTGAACAGCCAAATGAACTGAGCTCCATTTTGAAAAGTACTGACATAGAGAAAGAAGGAAGTTGCCTATACATAGTTCTCTATTCAGAAATTCAAGTGTTCCTATTTATCTGATTGTGTGATCTCTGTGATCTCAAATTTAGTATACATGTCACCTACTTTTGTCACTGCTTGTCAGTTATTAGCTATTAAGCTAACATGCAGTATTTCACATAGGTGGTTGTATTATGGGGTTATTCTTTGAACGGATTCAGCATAATGAGCTGAAATGTCATAGTTCACTATATACCAATATGGGAAAAAAATGCATTTTGAAAGTATTGGGAAATTGTTGTATTCTCATTTAGACTTTGGTAGAATAAATGTATGAGATAAAGAAATTATGAAATAAATACTTGGACAACTATATAAATTAAATAGATTGGAAGACCATATTTAGTAAATGTGCCAACATATTGTCAATAGTTATAAATATAAACAATATATACTAAAGATCAGATATATTTAAATATGATTTAAACAGGATAAAAGATCAGACTCATAAATGTATAAGAATGACTGAAGGCCTTTTAAAATGATATTATGTACTGAAATTGTGCAAAGCAAATGACTTCAGATTTGGATCACATGAAGATAATTATCATTTTCTCCTGGGAATATCTAAAAACATTTTTCTAAAGATCATTTTACCCTTCATGAACTGAAAACTTCACTTCAGCAATGAGAAAAACATCACAGTTACTACTCACATATAACTAAATTATGCAATAATTGTTAACATTTTATCACTGCGAAGAACACAAATAAGTTTTATCAAAAAAGTCTTCCTTGAAGATTGCTGTACATTACAATTAAATGAATGCAATCATATTAACAGCCATTACAATAATGAGGTGGCAGTTTTAAATATTGTTGCTTGATATATTGCAACAACAGGACAGCAAAAATACAAAGATAAGCAACAGGAAACCTCCTACATGGAAGCTTTTTCTGCCTATGGGAGTTTCATTCTCCAAAGTCTTCCTGCAGTAGTTTTTGCCTTTTACCCTAAATAATCTTTGCCTGAAAAAAACAACAATGAATTGAAGAATCCATGCCCAAATGAGGAAACAGTTTTGACTTGTTAGGATTTTCATATAGCTATATATATCTATTTATCTCTCTCTCTCTCTCTCTCTCTATATATAT
>NC_056732.1:1320333238-1320383238 GCF_019279795.1 Protopterus annectens
GCAGGGAGTGAAGACCTAATATTCTAGATTAATATATGAAACATTCAATTCAAAAATGTGGAAAAATAGAATAGATTTCCTAGCAAAAGAACATGTGACCAATTGGAGTTCCAGGCAAACTATTCAGATCTTCATCATTAAACAATCCAGATAGATCAGATAGTACTTAATAAAACATGATTAACAATTTCATGAATAAATAAGATTACTCAAAATGCAGATCTGGTAATCATAGTGTTCTGATAGCTGTCACTTTCTCCAAAACATTATTATAAAGCAACACTGGGTATAGGCTTGCAAATTGTTTAGCAGTCAAGGTATAAATTGTTTTTTATCTAATCCTTTTTGATGATTAAGGAAGATAATTTGTTCAATGGCACAATATGCCAGTAAAAGCTCTATAAGGCTAGCTTAATAAATTGATAAAGTTTGGTAATGCCGCTTGCCACTAGTATGGTGCTGTTTGACCAAAACGTACTAGATATTGTGAACATCAGATGTAGAAGATCTCTTGGCATTGCTTTAGATGTGTTCCAGTGTTTTAGAAGAGCTAAACCTCCCTCTGTCATATTAAGGTTAATCAGATCAATGAATTCAGCACTGATAGATTACTGAATGTTAGGATGCATTTTATTTTTTTCAGCACTCAGCCAGTAAAATCTCACTTTATTGTAAGTTTTTCAATAGGATCTGATTTATCACCTGCAAATGTCGCAAGTGAGATCAGCTCTATACCACAATTTAAGGCAATACATTTCTGTATTTAAGTCTCTGTATTAGTGTTTGACTCTGGGATTGGTATACTTAAATTTGGGAGTTTATGAGGCTGAAGCCCCAAAACCATTCAGTATGGGGAAGTATTGCCCCAATTTAAGGTAGTTTGCATAATAAATATTATATTGTGGGTTTTGAGAAAACTAGAAATAGGATCTGATTTATCACCTGCAAATGTCGCAAGTGAGATCAGCTCTATACCACAATTTAAGGCAATACATTTCTGTATTTAAGTCTCTGTATTAGTGTTTGACTCTGGGATTGGTATACTTAAATTTGGGAGTTTATGAGGCTGAAGCCCCAAAACCATTCAGTATGGGGAAGTATTGCCCCAATTTAAGGTAGTTTGCATAATAAATATTATATTGTGGGTTTTGAGAAAACTAGAAATCGATTCACTGCTTTTCTTTTTCTTTTTTCTTTACTTTTTGTGTTTTGAATTACGTTAGCAAATTCTTAATATTTTTTATTGTTTGGGGTTCACGGATTATGTTTACAGTTGTTTGGTCTCAATGGTCTAAATTCTAACAGAGATTTGACTGTTTGCTACACACACACACACACACACACACACACACACACACACACACACACACACACACACACACACGAACAAAACCATAACCAAACAGTTAGGAAATGCCACAGAAAAATCAGCACTAAAATACATTAAACTAACAAAAGACACATAAACTAAGAAATACAACTGCAAAGTAGTAACCTGACCTCTACCAAACTTTTGGAGCATTATAGCAAAAGGTCTAAAAATGTTTTATCTAATTTAAACATACATAAAAACTAGTATACAATGTCATCATTGAGACAGCCCATTCACAAAAATCTACATAATCTAGTGAAACCTTATGAGTGAAAAAATGGAGTTGCCACATTCCATTGAAGTGTCTCAGAATAAAGTAATTAAAAATCAGAAAAAATACTAAATGGAATATGATGGATTTTTGCTTACAGATAAATTAAACATATTGTAGTACATAGTTTGGGAACAGAACACATTCATGACTTTTGGCTTACTATTCGGTCACCTGTCATAAAAATGTTACCCACATCACCAGTGCAAGATATCTTAGTTATGTAACAGCACACCTCTACATATTCATAGGTTCATAGGTAGGTACTAGGCTATCAGCCCTGGGGCCTATACAAGCGCAGCCAAAAAGGTACGCTGGCTTTTGCCACCCAAGAAAATTATTTTCCTGTGCCACTGTTGAGCAGAGCCACAGAGGTGATCCCTGGGGTGAATTTCCTATTTCCCATCCAATCATCAAGAATTTTCTTGAAGAGTGCTAATGAGGAGCTTTGTTTGATATAGATAGGTAGTTTATTCCAGAGTATGGGAAGTCTCTGGGACAGGAATCTATCCCTCCGGCATATTCTGTTTATTGTGGTGACAAGGTTTAGGTCCTTAGAGTGTGTAGCTCGGAGAGATTGGGATTTCTTTATGTGGAGCATGTCCAACAGCTCTGGGTTTGACATAGCTTTGTATGTTAGGCAGAGATCACCTCTGAGTAGGCGATATGCGACAGAGTAAAGCTGGAATTTTTTGAGACGGTCTGCGTAGGGCATCTGTTTGAGGCCAGTAATCCATTCCATTTAGATTTTTTCTAAAAACATACTCTGATGAAAGGGTCTGTGAAATAGATGTTTTTTACATATCCTAATGGTAAACCCTACATAAAGGTTGTAATAAAATAAATGTTTCTTACACTGTGTCCATACGTTTTACCTGCACTTACCAAGTTTTCCATATTCTTAACTCTTAAACAAAAGTTTATCTACTTTTTTTCTGTAGCATCAGTCCTACTAGAAATCTTATGCAACTGTCATATTTAACATATATGCTAATAACTAAACTAAAAGTGCACATGTTGCCAGACAAAATGGTAATGCAAGCTCAAAAGCTCATAACACCCTTGCAATCCTAGCACAATTCCAAACCAAAATCTACACATAAAATTATGGAAGAAAACAAAATATACAAAAATAAAATGAAACACATATGTTTTTTCCTATTCTTTGTGTTATAAAAATAATTCAACATGTGTAACACAAAACACAACTGCACAATCTCCCAAATAATATTACTCTCCTACCTTAGCTCAACCACCTAGAACAAAAATTTGGTAATTATAAAATAAAAAACAAGTGCCAAGTTTCAACATGTTCCAGAATTTTCATTGGAGAGACTTATTCCAAAACGGCAAGCAGACCAGTCACAAAAGTTTTACCCAAACTGCTTAATCTGAAATTGTCATGAATCAATGTCACCCCGCTGCTTCTTCTCACACCTTTAGCAAAACAGTTGCACTAATCTGAAGAGTGCTTCTAAGAAGCAGTTATCAGATCTTTCAGTAAAAGGCACCTTCTAAGAAAGTTAGAAAATAATGTCCCTATACTCCTCTCAATAGGAGCAAAACGGAAGCACCGATCTCACGTAGATTCCTGAGACACGTGGTGAGGATGGAGAAAAGAAAAGATTGATAGAAGACATTTATAGCATTAGTCAAACAAATTAGTCTTCCCAAGATCAGTTTGTAGCAAACTGTATGCATATGTTGAGTCATACATGTTGGCAAAAATATGTTTTACTTGCAGTTGACAACAAATCATAGCACACAATACACTGTACCACTTGGAGGTGCAAAGTGTAGCTATCAAGATAAGAAGGGACAATTACCCTTTGTTCAGGAATCCCTAGACAAAAAAAAAAAGAAAACCTTAACCGATTCCTTGATATGCATAAGGGTGAACAATTTGTCAGTGAGTACCAGCACTTGATGTGGGTAATACTTTGTATAAAGCTATTTTTTTTTTTTATGCTAGAGGTGAAGATAGGCTGCAATGGGCTGATAATGCTATGGCAAAGTCCATTTTCAGCTCAACATGGTTAGTGTTTTTAGTACTGTCACCAGTTTTCTTAATGCATGTGTTTCTGCAAATATGAATTGGGGGTTATAGGCATCCACTTCTAAAAGGGGTAAACATGAAAAATATGATTTGATTCTTCAAGAAAATCAGTCATTAAAGTTCATTATTATTCAGAAATGAAAATGTATGAAAGACTGATAATACATTTTATATCTGTTTTGGTGCCCAACATATGCCTTGTCAGGATATTCCATCTTAGCATTTGTGTGTGGCAGAGAGGAGATAGGACTGCTCTGTTATGGGATGGGAAAGCTATCCTTTGTTCAAGAATCCTTAGACAAAACAAAGAAAATCCTAATAGAGTTCCTCAACATTCATAAGGGTGAAACATTTGACAATCTGTACCAGCACCTAATCTGACTGAAATTTTCTATAGTGACAGAAAAGCTAATGAGAAAAAAATGAAGGACATGGGGGCAGCAATTGAAAAAGCAACTGTCTGGTTACACTATCAGACATAAGTATGGAAGCTGACTATGTATTTGTGTGAATGTGTGTCAAGTCTTGTGTGTGGGTATGTGCTGAACTTTTTTGTGATTGTGAGTAAGTGTCAGGGGCTTTCTGTGTAAGGGGGGAATTTTCCCCTTTGGCCTACCCTTGCACCCGCTGTAAAAGGTGTACAGTGATGAGAATAATTTGAAGCACGTAGACTGTACATTACATACGATCTGTCCATGCTTCACCCTCAGGTCACCCAGTAATACACTACACTAGTAACCTCATTTTATGCCTAGTAAATAAGATAATTTACACAAAAACATGCATTCACCTTAACCTAACTTATTTAAGTTATCCCTCAAAACATCCTCAAGTACAAACATAACAGATAGGTTGAAGTAGACCAGGCTAAATTAATTAACTACTAAACCCAAAGTATGGTACAATATCTGAAAAACATCAAGTCTAGGAACTGTGAGCAAGTGATGACCAAGGTGAGACATCTCATAAGAAAAGTAGTGCTAAACATGTGTAATTTGCAAGGATCCCCAAGTTACTATGAGAACATGAAGTTTAAATGCACCGTAATCTTCAGATGACCACATTGCAGTATGTGAGTGGTGCTTCTGTTATACTTATTGTGAATACTGTCCAAACAAATCGATATCAGCTATGGTAGCTTTTGTTATTCAGCAGATCTATAATAATTATGCTGTTTTTGGTGCATAATTTAATAAATATTTGGGAAAAAACCTTTGTGGCTTCTATTTGAATTTTAAAATGTTAATATGCAATGAGAAATTATATGTTTCCACCTGTGCAATCTTAATGTTCAGTGTCCTGCTCCACCTTTGACCCTGTGTCTGTCCTACATCATGTTGATATCTTCACCTTCAGCTCCTGTCTTCTTATACACAACTATGCCTTGTCAAATGTGTGCTATGCCTCATAACTATGACCTGTCCTCATCGTCTATCTGTTGCATGGCGAATATGGTCCGTGCATTATTCTCTGTTGCTTATTTTCCTCTTGTGTCCATTTCCAGATTTGGGATTTATATGTTCACGGTATTATATAGGTATGTTATATCTGAGCTGATAGACAACATCATTGTAATGTATTTTGTGATATTGTGGCCAGTTGTACAAAGATAGTATCATGCCATACCTGTTTCATCTGCTCCTTCCATGCATGTTCATAGGTTTATAGATTCTTAGGATGTTACTAGGCTAGCAGCCCTAGAGCCTTTGCAAGCCTAGCAATGTTAATCCCAAGCATCTGCATTTGTTTTTTTTTTGGGTTATTCGCAGATCAAATTTATGAACCAAGTGGGTCTGTGGTCAACACCTGCTACCCCTGTTCATGAGTGACATGGATGCCACCCCAGGGGTGGATTTGCAGTCTCCCATCCAATTATCTTGGTTACATTTAAATATGGTGAGTGAGGAGCTCTGTTTTACATGAATAGGGAGTCTATTCCAGGGAAGCAACAGTCTCTGGGAGCCATACCTGTCTCTCCAGCAGGATCTGTTAAAAATGCCACAAGCTAAGTTGATATTCCTAGAGCGAGTGACTGTTGAGCTGCTTGACTTGTGGATGTGCAGCATTTCCATTAGGGCAGGGTTGGAGATTGCCCTATAGGCCAGGCACAAGTCACTTCTCAGCAGCCTATAAGATATAGTGTAAAGGGACTGGGCTTTCAGCCTGTCCATGTAGGTCATGGCTTGGAGTCCCTGTATTTTTGTATTGACAAACCTCTGCGGTCTCTCCAGCTGCTGCAGTGTCAGGTGAGGTACATAAGTGCATTGTACTCTATTAATGGTCTGACAAGAATCAAGTACAGTGGAGTTATAACATCCCTTGATCTGGATGCTATACCCTTGCTTATGAGGTGCGGTAAATAGAAGGCTTTCCTTACCACTCTGGAAACTTGGTGGTCAAAGTACAGATTGCTATTAACCTGTGTTCCCAAATCTTGCTCCACTGGGTTGGAACGCAGGGAAGTGGTGTCAATACTGTAATTTGTAGGGAATTCCATTTTGCCAAAGGGATTAATAATGCATTTTTTTTGCATTTAGTTTTAGAGCATGGCTTTGGCACCAAACATTTCTTTGTGTTAGCCCTTCTTGTAATATGTTGACATTGATGGGGGACTCAGTGATTCCTTCCAGTTTGCAATCATTAGCAAACTTGGCAAGCTAAAGGCCATCTACTTTGACCTGGATTTCTGAGAAATAGTCGCCAAAACAGCTTACTGTTTGCTGTTACTCAGCACAGACCCCTTTGGAACTCCACTGGTGACGGGTCTATTGGTGGAACTGGAGTCACCAATTTTCACAGAGTATGTTCTGTCAGTGAGCTAGTTGGCTATCCATCTAGTAACATAAGGGTTAATTCCTATCTAGGAGAGTTTCTTAATGATGCCAGAGTGCGGAATTGTTGAAAGCCTTGGCAAGGTCGAGATAGGCTGTGTGCACTGTCTTACCTTTGTCCATGGCTTTGGAGACATTCTTAAAGAAGTCTACCATGTTTAATAAGCATGATCTACCCTTAATGAAGATAAACTGGGTTGGTTCTAGTGTTTGCGGTTGCCTATGTCCTTGTTGATAAGTTTGATGATAATTCTTTGCATGACCTTGCAGATGAGGCTGGTTAGACTTATGGGTTTATAGTTCACAGGGTCAGTTGATGCCCCCCCCCCCCTTTGTGCAGGGGGATTGCTGTTGCTGTTCTCCATTCTGCAGGAACATAGCCATTTCTCAAGCTATGATTAAAGAGAATGCCAAGTGGGTCCACTAGGTCTTGTTTTAGATTTTTTAGTAAACAACATGGGATATTATCTGGTCCCACTGAGGCCATGTTTTTGGCCTTGGTGAGTACAGAGATAACCTGTTTTCTTGAGATACTAGGCAGAGTGTTGGTGTCAGGTTATGCATTGGGATATGGTAGGTTGGGATAGGGGGTGAAGTTTGTGCTGAATCTGTCAGCTAGCAGGTTGACAGTATCTTCCAGTGTAGTATGAGTGATCCCATCTACAACCAGTTTGGCACATAGATGGACATTCCCTTTTAGACTTCAGATGTAGTTAAAGAATGCCTTATAATTATCCTTAGCTAGAGATGCAATTTTAGTTTTGTAATTTGCTTTAGAAGACTTTACAAGATTTCTGATTTAGCTGTTTAGGCTTAGGAGGTAACTCTTCCTCTGCAGAGTGATAGCCCTCTTGCTTTTGGTCAACAGTTTCTTCCTCTTGTTATATAATCTGTTTATACTTGAAGTTCACCATGGTGGGTTGTTTTTATGAGAAGATCTGGTTTTGATCCAGTCAGGTACGGCAGATTTTATGCAGTCTCTTAAGTGTTTGTACAGGGCATTTGTGTACAGTTCTGCATACTGAACATCAGTGTCTGCAATTGCGGGTGGTATGAA
Source organism: Protopterus annectens (assembly GCF_019279795.1). Taxonomy (NCBI): domain Eukaryota; kingdom Metazoa; phylum Chordata; order Ceratodontiformes; family Protopteridae; genus Protopterus; species Protopterus annectens. The sequence continues at coordinate 1,320,340,826 of NC_056732.1, forward strand.
GCTTTTTATACCATCACTTGGTATGCTATATTTAACTTTGAAGTTTTTTATAATTTTTGCTCCTGTGAGGGTGTCAGTTTCAGTAGTTACTTCAAACAAGACTGATTTGTGGTCTGACCTAACCAGGGAGGGCATCATGCATGGGGAAGTACAGTGACCCCCACATGTTGGTGAGTACTATGTTCAGAATATTAGAGCCCCTAGTGGGGGGGTGCAGCCTATCTATTTCAGAGCCTTGGTATTAACAAAGTACAGGAACCTCTGGGTGAGTGAGTTTTTGCTTGTGTATGTCCCCAGTCTATGGATGGATAGTTGAGATCTACAGTGACTAAGATGTTCGGCTGTATGGCAAGGGATTCCAGTTAATCGAGGTAGGTGATGTGCTTATCCTGGTTCATAGTGGGGGATCTATAGCTAGCAATGATGTGGTATGGTACTTTCCCAATTGTTAATTGGACATGGAATAGCTTGAGAGAATCTAGTCTTGAAGTATATTTGATTTTAATGAAGATGGATACAACAACACCTTTGGTTCCTTCACACTCATTTTGAGGTCTGAACATGTGGGAGGCATTGTAGCCTTACATGGCCGGGGTGCTCTCAGTGGCCTTGAACCATGTCTTGGTAACTGCACAGATGTCACATCCTCCAAGGTGAGGAGTGCTTCCAGGGAGTGCAGTTTTGTGTTTAAACTCCTAGCATTAAGCAGCAAGACCCTGAGTTTATCTTGATTAGGTTTTTGTTTGGAAAATGTGTTGTTTTGACATTGCCTAAAAAAGGCATTATGGGGGGGGGGGCAATGGTCTTTGCCAGTATCCAAAAGCCTAGGGGGGACAGGTGCAGACCATCTCTAGCAAAGCAACCCCTGGACTGACACCAGAAGCTGAGTCAATCGTTGAAGTCAATTATTTTTTGTTTATATTGTGGCATCATCCTGGGTGAGGGTAGGATACGCTTATGGCTAGGAACATACTTGACTGGGGTACATAATCAGACAGTTATGTAATGTCTCTCTTCATATAGTCCAGAGAGGTACATCTCAAGTCATTCACTCCAGCATGGACTATGACAGAGTCATAAAGGTATATGTTGAGTGATTTGAGTGCATGCATGATTTGTCAGATCCTGGCACCTGATAGACAGCTGATTATAACCCTCTCCTTGTCCAGTCTGTTGAGAGGCACATCTGTGTGTCTCATTATGGAGTCACCTATGACCAAGACATTTTATGTGCTTTGCCTTAGGGGCTTATTTGTTGAGACATGGATGTGTGTGTGTGTTGATCTGTGTAGTGGTTTCTTTACGCTTAGTGGTGAGTGTGGGTGGTGTGCATTTGGGAGGTCTCTGTTCCTTTGCTAGACTTTTTGACTATTTCTGCATATGTGGGTTTAAGTGCCACTACTTTATTTTGTGTGAGAGTTGAGATTTGCGTGAGAGGTGAAGCATATGTGGTGTGCTGATAACCTGTTTGATGTCTAGCTTATTTTTACATGAGAGAATTGACTCCACTTCCACAGTGTATTTGCATCTCTCACATAGGGTCTTAGTTTCCTTTAGGAGTAAATGGTTGTCAGTGTTAGTTTGCTTTAGGAGTAAATGGCATGTTGTTGTCCTTCTGCTATTCCTTATGTACTTCCAGAGGAATGGGTTGACATAATGGTTAAGGTGTTTACCTCACAGACACATGGTACAGGGTTTGGTTCTTACCTATGAGGGAAACTGACTAGGTTTAAAATGACCCATAAGGGTGGCTGGCCTAGTACTTACTTGTGAACCTATACTGGCCTGACTGTCTAATCCAGGTTGCCATGATATATGTGCAGTCCTTCTTGGAAAACTATCTGTAATTGACAGCTTGCACATTTTCTCATTTGTGCATTGCAGAATCCAACATATTCATTTATTTATTTTTTCTGCATGTTGCTGTGTACCTGTTATCAAGTTCAGCACACTTTCTTGAATATGTTGCCTCTTTGGAATTGTTGTACCTGATATTTGTTTTTCCCTTTTTCATGGTTGTACACACTATTGCATAGCATGCCACAATATGTCATTTTCTATGGTCTTCTCCTTTTTCTCAGTTGCAGTGCACTGTCCCATGTGGTTGGCATATGCAAGTCCATGCTGCCTGACTGACTAGTTAGCAGATGTTTGCCATATTTCTGTCTACTTTTCACATTTTCACAGCATTCATTTATGGCGCAAGTTCTTTAAGCAATAACGCATGACTGGATGTGGGTAATGATGGATTTACCTATTGTTGGTGTGGTTTGATCATGAGGGTGAAGCCAGCAGTGGATAAATCCAGCATTACTCACACCCAGGAGTGGGGTATTGGTATTATACAATGACATTATTTAGGAAAGAAATGTCTTACTTTTCTTAAATACTGTCTTTTTATAATGGCGTTCTAGTGTTCCTCCATGTTGTTTCCCCATTCTTCCATGTTTTCTGATATACTGCACATGTGTATGGGACTTGCATTCACACACATGCTCAGTACATGAGTGCTGTTCAACAGAAGCAATGGTGAAAAAAGAATCACTGTTGCTTTTTTGTTAAGGTTGTTGTTGTTGTTGTGTCTTTCAGCTTATCCCGGTTATGGGTCGCCACAGTGGAACTCTGGTCCGCTAATGTTTGGTAGTGGATTTTTACGTGCTGAGTTACCAGCCCTGACGTACAACCTTCAATGAAGGCACGCCCATTCACGTATGCCTCCACACAGAAGACGCTCTAGCTGAGAATCGAACGAGACAACGTCTTGCTGTGAGGTGACATCGTATGAGGCAAAAATGTGGACATTCTCCAAAAATCCAGACAGTTCAGGGGTATTTCAATCTATAGAGAGTGTGCAGAAATACAAGGAAAGTCAGAAATGTTTCTGTTTCTTTAGTTTTGCAAAACATACCTGATTTTTCTTGTATTTGATCTGTCATTGTAGCATATATCAATAGAAAAGTCTGGCTGTTCAAAGATACTTCAGTGGCAGGACTTTTTCTATTGGTATATGCTGGGTGTACAACAGGCATGCTAGTTGGGCTGACCAATCAGCATGCACATTGTTTAATACTAATGAGAAGTCATTGAATAATACACAGTAAATTCTCACAGCATTCCTTTATAGCACTGGTACTATATTTTACAATTCATTTCCACAGCATTCTTTTATGGCACAAGTTTATAGTACACAGTAAGTTCTCACAACATTCTCTTATGGCCTTAGTACTACACTATACATTGCATTTTCACAGCATTACGTTATGGCACAATTACTATATTACACAATAAAGTTTCACAGCATTTTGTTATGGCACAAGTACTATATCATACAGTATATTTTCACAATATTCCTTTATGGAATTAATACTATATTACAAAGTACAGTTTTGCCAGCATTCCTTTATGTCATAAGTACTATTTCATACAGTAAATTTTCACAGTATTAGTTTATGGTATTAATACTATATTACACAGTAAATTCTCACAGTATTTCTTTATGGCACAAGCACTATATCATACAGTAAATTTTCACAGCATTACTTTATGGCACAAGTACTATACTATGCAGTACATTTTCACAACATTCCTTTATGGCACAAGTTCTATATTACATAACAACTTCTCACTGCATTCCTTTATGACTCAAGTACTATTTCATCCAGTAACTTTTCACAGCATTTGTTTATGGCACATGTGCTATACTATGTAGTACATTTTCACAGAATTCCTGGCTGGCACTATTACTACAGTACACAGTACATTTTCACAGAGTTCCCAACTGGCACTAGTACTACAGTATGCAGCACATTTTCAGAGTTTGCGCCTGACACTAGTACTACAGTATACAGTACATTTTCACAGAATTCCTGCCTGGCACTAATACTACAGTATGCAGTACATTTTCACAGAATTCCCACCTGGCACTAGTACTACAGTATGCAGTATATTTTCAAAGAGTTCATGACTAGCACTAGTACTACAGTATGCAGTACATTTGCACAGAGTTCATGCCTGGCACTAGTACTACAGTATGCAGTATATTTTCACAGAATTCCTGCCTGGCACTAGTATTACAGTATGCAGTACATTTTCAAAGAGTTTGTGCCTGGCACTAACACTACAGTATGCAGTACATTTTCAAAGAGTTTGTGCCTGGCACTAGTACTACATTATGCAGTACATTTTCAAAGAGTTTGTGCCTGGCACTAGTACTACAGTATGCAGTACATTTTCACAGAATTCCTGCCTGGCACTAGTACTACAGTATGCAGTACATTTTCAAAGAGTTTGTGCCTGGCACTAGTACTACAGTATGCAGTACATTTTCAAAGAGTTTGTGCCTGGCACTAGTACTACAGTATGCAGTACATTTTCAAAGAGTTTGTGCCTGGCACTAGTACTACAGTATGCAGTACATTTTCAAAGAGTTTGTGCCTGGCACTAGTACTACAGTATGCAGTACATTTTCAAAGAGTTTGTGCCTGGCACTAGTACTACAGTATGCAGTACATTTTCAAAGAGTTGTTTGTGCCTGGCACTAGTACTACAGTATGCAGTACATTTTCAAAGAGTTTGTGCCTGGCACTAGTACTACAGTATGCAGTACATTTTCAAAGAGTTGTTTGTGCCTGGCACTAGTACTACAGTATGCAGTACATTTTCAAAGAGTTTGTGCCTGGCACTAGTACTACAGTATGCAGTACATTTTCAAAGAGTTTGTGCCTGGCACTAGTACTACAGTATGCAGTACATTTTCAAAGAGTTTGTGCCTGGCACTAGTACTACAGTATGCAGTACATTTTCAAAGAGTTTGTGCCTGGCACTAGTACTACAGTATGCAGTACATTTTCAAAGAGTTTGTGCCTGGCACTAGTACTACAGTATGCAGTACATTTTCAAAGAGTTGTTTGTGCCTGGCACTAGTACTACAGTATGCAGTACATTTTCAAAGAGTTTGTGCCTGGCACTAGTACTACAGTATGCAGTACATTTTCAAAGAGTTGTTTGTGCCTGGCACTAGTACTACAGTATGCAGTACATTTTCAAAGAGTTTGTGCCTGGCACTAGTACTACAGTATGCAGTACATTTTCAAAGAGTTGTTTGTGCCTGGCACTAGTACTACAGTATGCAGTACATTTTCAAAGAGTTGTTTGTGCCTGGCACTAGTACTACAGTATGCAGTACATTTTCAAAGAGTTGTTTGTGCCTGGCACTAGTACTACAGTATGCAGTACATTTTCACAGAATTCCCACCTGGCACTAGTACTACAGTATGCAGTATATTTTCAAAGAGTTCATGACTAGCACTAGTACTACAGTATGCAGTACATTTGCACAGAGTTCATGCCTGGCACTAGTACTACAGTATGCAGTATATTTTCACAGAATTCCTGCCTGGCACTAGTATTACAGTATGCAGTACATTTTCAAAGAGTTTGTGCCTGGCACTAACACTACAGTATGCAGTACATTTTCAAAGAGTTTGTGACTGACACTAGTATTACAGTATACAGTACATTTTCACAGAATTCCTGCCTGGCACTAATACTACAGTATGCAGTACATTTTCAAAGAGTTTGTGCCTGGCACTAGTACTACAGTATGCAGTACATTTTCAAAGAGTTGTTTGTGCCTGGCACTAGTACTACAGTATGCAGTACATCTTCACTGCATTCCTTTATATCATACATGACACATTTTAGGTATTATAAGAATGTAATGAGATAACTATCACATTTATTACTAGATAAAACTGAAACAATGAGAGGAACATTAGCTGTTCATTTGGCAGTTTTAATGCATTATTTTAACTTTGCACTGATTACGTTACCAGGTGCTACACAGAGTAGTGTGCACAGAAGGGCAATAAGAATGCATGTATGTAAGAGTATGGTTACAGGGGTGCCACTGAGAAAGGGATCACACCACGAGTCTTCAAAGCTTCCCTCTTACACACAAAGAAAGACATTTATTCATTTAAATTAAGAATGCATGTATGTAAGAGTATGGTTACAGGGGTGCCACTGAGAAAGGGATCACACCACGAGTCTTCAAAGCTTCCCTCTTACACACAAAGAAAGACATTTATTCATTTAAATTAAGAATGCGTGTATGTAAGAGTATGGGTACAGAGGTGCCACTGAGAAAGGGATCACACCACGAGTCTTCAAAGCGTCCCTCTTACACACAAAGAAAGACATTTATTTATTTAAATTAAGAATGCATGTATGTAAGAGTATGGTTACAGGGGTGCCACTGAGAAAGGGATCACACCACGAGTCTTCAAAGCTTCCCTCTTACACACAAAGAAAGACATTTATTTATTTAAATTAAGAATGCATGTATGTAAGAGTATGGTTACAGGGGTGCCACTGAGAAAGGGATCACACCACGAGTCTTCAAAGCTTCCCTCTTACACACAAAGAAAGACATTTATTTATTTAAATTAAGAATGCATGTATGTGAGAGTATGGTTACAGGGGTGCCACTGAGAAAGGGATCACACCACGAGTCTTCAAAGCGTCCCTCTTACACACAAAGAGAGACATTTATTCATTTAAATTAAGAATGCATGTATGTAAGAGTATGGTTACAGAGGTGCCACTGAGAAAGGGATCACACCACAAGTCTTCAAAGCTTCCCTCTTACAAACAAAGAAAGGCATTTATTCATTTAAATTAAGAATGCATGTATGTAAGAGTATGGTTACAGGGGTGCCACTGAGAAAGGGATCACACCACGAGTCTTCAAAGTGTCCCTCTTACACACAAAGAGAGACATTTATTCATTTAAATTAAGAATGCATGTATGTAAGAGTATGGTTACAGAGGTGCCACTGAGAAGGGGATCACACCACGAATCTTCAAAGCTTCCCTCTTACAAACAAAGAAAGACATTTATTCGTTTAAATTAAGAATGCATGTATGTAAGAGTATGGTTACAGGGGTGCCACTGAGAAAGGGATCACACCACGAGTCTTCAAAGCGTCCCTCTTACACACAAAGAGAGACATTTATTCATTTAAATTAAGAATGCATGTATGTAAGAGTATGGTTACAGAGGTGCCACTGAGAAAGGGATCACACCACGAGTCTTCAAAGCTTCCCTCTTACAAAGAAAGACATTTATTTATTTAAATTAAGAATGCATGTATGTAAGAGTATGGTTACAGAGGTGCCACTGAGAAAGGGATCACACCACGAGTCTTCAAAGCTTCCCTCTTACACACAAAGAAAGACATTTATTTATTTAAATTAAGAATGCATGTATGTGAGAGTATGGTTACAGAGGTGCCACTGAGAAAGGGATCACACCATGAGTCTTCAAAGCTTCCCTCTTACACACAAAGAAAGACATTTATTTATTTAAATTAAGAATGCATGTATGTAAGAGTATGGTTACAGGGGTGCCACTGAGAAAGGGATCACACCACGAGTCTTCAAAGCTTCCCTCTTACACACAAAGAAAGACATTTATTTATTTAAATTTGTTTATTGGGGCAGAACACCCATCAAACCATGACCAATTACCGATTATTAGCACCTGATTCTTCGTGTCACTAAACAGTCAATTAATGTGAACAGTAAGTCTCTGAAAAGAGACCGTTGTCAGTGACCAGTATTAACAAAAAGGATATACAGACTGTCATACTTTCAGTAAAGCAGCACCGCAATGTAAACTGTAAATATGCCCATCTGCACCATTCCTGTCCTGCCTCAGAGCCCTTGTGAATATATTCAGGATGGTGCTTTCCATGTAAACACACTTATGCACAAATCTTATGAAAAACTCTAGGAAAAACAAAATCTTCCCATGTGAGATTCCCAAATCCCTGTTTAATTATCCAAGGCAATCAGTGTAGTCATAAATTTAATTATGCCACACTCCAATTCCTCCTAGTGAAAAGCCTTAAATCACTTACAGTCAGTAAACATAAAGAATATGCGCTGAACTACTTGCATGTAGTTTTCATAGATACTGGTTCACTCATTAAAACAAAAATATTTGAATGTGCAGTCTCAATGAGACACATTGTAGCACACGCATTCAGGAAGCAAGTAGTCATGAACTGATGCAGACTAGAACAGAAACTGTGATTTTCTTTGTGTTTTGATCATCAGGCAAGGAAAGTGAAAATTAGCAGTACTTTTTAATATGATCTGAATGAAACTATTTTTGTCTTTTTCTATATTTCTTTTTTGCCATTTGCATAGTAGTTGCCACACAACTAGCTGCCATTTAACTGGAATTATCACAAACATAGAGCTCATTTAAAACATGTCTGTAAACAGGTACAGAAGATTAGAAAATGTATGTTTCCATTTCTCTTATACTGTTTACCTGTTCATCCTATTGTATTATAAAACTGTTGAGTTACTAGTACTTATTATGCCTTGCACAACTGAAATAGTAAGGGCATTCTTCCTGAGGAGGGTGCAATCTTGTTCAGATGTGGCCCAGAATTACCGAAAATGTTGCTTTCTTTTACCACACATTTATAATTTTGATGTTCAGGTATTATTGTTTAATGACAAGATTTGGACAAATGCAAAACTATAAAAATAGTTTATTCAATTATCTGAGGGAAATTAATGATAAATGAGTTAGGTATTTAGATGCCTCATTGTGATTTTGTACCTTTGTGTATATATACGTGTATTTGTGTGTGTTTGAATGTGTGTGTGTGTGTGTGTGTGTGTGTGTGTGTGTGTGTGTGTGTGTGTGTGTTTGAATGTATGTATTTCTGTGTGTGTGTGTTTTGTGTGTGTGTGTGTGCGTGTGTGCGTGTGTGCGTGTGTGCGTGTGTGCGTGTGTGTGTGTGTGTGTGTGTGTGCGTGTGTGTGTGTGTGTCTGTGTAGGTGTGTGTGTGAGTATGCGTGCATGCGTATGCGTGTGTGTGTGTGTGTGTGTATGTATCTGCGCTTGTGTGCATGTGTGCGTGTGTGTGAGAGTGTGCATGTGTGTGTGTTTGTGAGTGTGTGTGTGTGTGTGTGTGTGTGTGTGTGTGTGTGTGTGTGTGTGTGTGTGTGTGTGTGTGTGTTTGCATCCGGAGCTACTTGTATAAACTATGATGACACGGCTACATACAAAGTATGAGATGTCTTCAGAAAGGCATACTGCATTACACAGGCCTTAATTCACAAGTTTTCTACATTGTAGTAAGCCTTTCTGATTCAGAAACTACACTACTATTATGTTTTTCCCCTTGGCAGTGGCTGTATTGTGAAGACTGATCACACTGGGGAGCATGCAATCCTGGGATGTGGCTAATGGTGGTATATGTGCTGACCCCTGAAATGGTGCCAGCTCCAAATCGATTCAACAGGTTTTTGTCTAGGATGAAATTGTGAACATCATCGTTTAATGGCATTCACCCATTCACAACTATGGGAGTAATCACAGTGCAAGTATAGAGTAGTGCCTGTGTATGCATGTGTCTGGACATTTACGTACATGTCTGTAGAAGCATGAATGTAGCTGAGTGTGTGCGTATGTGTGTGTGTGATGGTGTGCATACCTCTCAACCTCTTAGCACAAGAAATGTGGACAAAGTCTGACATAATGGGGGGACAAATGGCCAAAAATAGGGGCACATTTTAAATATTACTCTTATAACCTTAGAAAGTTACTAGAATAGCATGATTTATGTTAGCATGCATTTTGTGAATGCAAAAACTAGTATGGTGAATGATAACATCTCAGTGTTCGATTCAGAGACATTGTAAGGAGAATACCAGTGAGGACATCTCAGTGTTCGATTCAGAGACATTGTAAGGAGAATACCAGTGAGGACATCTCAGTGTTCGATTCAGATACATTGTAAGGAGAATACCAGTGAGGACATCTCAGTGTTCGATTCAGAGACATTGTAAGGAGAACACCAGTGAGGACATCTCAGTGTTCGATTCAGAGACATTGTAAGGAGAATACCAGTGAGGACATCTCAATGTTCGATTCAGAGACATTGTAAGGACAATACCAGTGAGTACATCTCAGTGTTCGACTCACAGACATTGTAAGGAGCCACTGACTTCCTTGTGCTGGCTTTGCCATGCCTATGAACTTGAGATACTCTCCATTATGCTAATGTATTGACCCGTTTTGGCCAAATAGTGCAGGTGGTAAGATTTCTCTTAAATCCCAGGGCAAGGTTTTTTTTTTTTAATGGAACTAATCAGTGGTAGTTTCTGATTTCTAGAAGAGACGCATGACCATTCCATATCACTGGACATAGGCTGGATGTGACTCTGACTGATTTGTGTATAGGTTAATACAGGTCACACACTCATCATTAAAAGGAGCTTATAACCAAATGAAATGACTATAAAGTGTCCCAGTTAAGATAGTAGCACAAATTGGAAATGACCATTTAATTTCTGCAAAAGTAATTTATAATTATGTACCTGTATTTTCAACGCCAGGACACAAATTGTGATGAATACAGTTTCCATAATTTGACTTCTTTATTGTTCTAAAATAAGATATTTAATGAATATGTTGGTATAGAGAAAAACAAAGGGCATGCGATCATTACAGCTGCATCAAAGCAGTATATGCTGGGACACAAATTGCACATATATGTTGTGAGTAAGGCACTTAACTTCCCTTATGTAACATTTCTTTAATCTGATGCCACGTTGTTTCATTGCATATTCTGCACCTTAAGGCAAAGAAAAGAGGTGTCCTCTGACAAAATGTGACCTTAGGGTACATGATGCTTTTCTAATCTAAAGAATACAGATTGTTAGTGGTTTAAAGGTCAGTAGTTCAACATAAAATAGTCAATAGGCTTATTTAACCTTGACAACTTTATGGTTTTGCTGGGCTGCACATTGACCATATGTGAATAAATTAAAATCACTTTCTTTATTCAGTCCCAGCCGATGTAGGTTGACCAGTAATGGTTTCCAAACAGGATTTACTGTCTCTAGGAAAAATGCTATTACAAGATAAAAATCAGTTGGTGCTACACTGATTTATATTTAATGAAGAATACTCTTTCTTAAATGTCTGTATAATTTAGGCAGCTGAAGAAATATGTAGTTGGGGACGAACACACATGGAAATAAGTAAATTCTGAGACAACAGATATTCTGTGCAGTTGCATGATAATATATTCTGACTGTCCAAATAACAAGGATGGATTTAAGTGAAAACCTTAGAGGAATAAGTTTTCATGGCAGTGGTCTCCATGCTATGACTCCCTGTTGTGATGCTAGTGAGGGTCTGAGATGGAACTGAAACAATATTTGTTAGCCAGAGTGATCCATATTATGAGAAGGAGGTCTTGACTAGGACGCCCAAATGCAGTCCATGAATAAAAGATAAGCTAGAGTAACAGCAGAAAGAGTGCCATCACAGATGGATGTGTGTGCAGTCTTAATAGAAATGAAATGGTGGATGCCAAAGTTAAAATAGAAGACAATAACAAGAAAAAATGCCAAACTGTGCAAATATTTGTATGTGAGTGTGTGTGTGTGTGTGTGGGGGGGGGGGGTTCTCTTGGGGGGCATTGAGAGGAATTTCAAGTTAAATTCCCCTTGATGTTTCTTCTTCAAATTAGTTAAAATTCTAAAAAGAGCTGAACCTCAACCTCTTAGTACAAGAAATCTGTTCAAAGATGAAAATATAATGGAGAAAAATACCCGAAATCAAGGACATATTTTAAGTGCTGCTCTTAGAAATTCAAAAAAAAGCTGCTAGAATAACATGTTTTGGTTAAACAGGCATTTCTGAAGGATATGATGTATGAATCTCAATGTGTGTCATTACTTAGTGACTTCAGCACCCCAATCCAGCAACGTTTTGTCAGAAAACCACACATTTTGGGTGGAACAGACCAAAATTATGAGGTAAAAATCTGGGCATACTTCAAAAATGTGGCCATTTGAGTGGCATGAGCTGAGCAAGAAGAAAGTGGAAAACTTGCCACACACAAATCGTGACTCACAGGCATTCTCTTTGCGCAAGTAATGTCTAAGCTGAAAACATATCAGATCCCTCCCTGAACTGCCTCACCTAGCCAGTGAAAAACAGTAAACATGAAATTATGTGGATAAAAGTCAATGCTCAAAACAATAATCATACTTATTTAAAACAATTGGCAAATTATGAATGCAGAGCTAGCTTCAGATTAAAGTGGAAGACATTTTCTTACCTATTTCTTGACTGAGAACACTCACTGGAAGTGCCCCTTTTCATGGATGAGTTGTGAGCATTATTCAGTTAAGTCATTTGCTCAGAGCCACAAGGTTGGCAAATGAATGTTGAAGGAATTGAACCTCTGTCTTGCGCACATGAAGCAGCTCATTAACAGCTCAGAGTTCCAGTCCTCTGCACTAATTGCAGGAAACCAATTATACCACAGAACACAACAACATTATCATACTTTTTTGCAAATGCATAAAAGATACTTAAAATCTCTTGAAAATAATGCTGTTGTGATGAACCTAGGAAACTCTGCCTTCTGTTACTAACACTGTACAAGGAGTTTATGTAACCTTACTGTGCAGGCAATGCATGAAACAAAAACTGCTACTGGCAGCTGGTGCAGAGGGGTAAGACTGTGATCTGCTCTTCTTGTGGTACAAGGTTAGATTCTCATTTGCCTACTGTGTGATCTTGAGCAACCCACTTAACTAGGAATTGTTCCTTGGCCACCCTTGAAAAAGGATTGCATGTTGAGTGGGTTTACCTGGTTAATAAATGGGTAGCACCATTATTTTCACTATAGTTCTGTGTGTATCTACTCATATATTTACTGACTACTGATGTATGTTTTAGTTTGAACTCGTATCATGAGAATGATATTCTTTCATACTGTTTATGCCCGTTACTGTTTCCTGACATGCAACAACTGAAACACCCATAGAGATACCTTACTAAAAGATACAAGGCCTAAAAAAAAACCACGTTCTACATGGACCAACTCAAAGCCCTGTCACTACACTTGGTGTCCTACAGACTGCTAAGAGGCGACTTGTGTCTGGCATACAAGGCTTCCTCTAACCCATTACTGATGGATTTACTGCAAATCAGCAAGTCAAATGGCATCAGAAATACTCTGTATAGGGATCTAAACCTCTCCTGCAACATCAACAGAATGCTTTGGAAGAGCAGGTATGTTTTGCAGGGGATACTGTTGCTGTGTAACAGACTCCATCTCCAAATAAAACAAAGATCATCCCTGTCCATTTTCAAGTTCAGCTCAGATCTGTCGATGGGAAACAGAACATTTATTACAGGACTGTCTCCTATACTACTAATGGACAGAGGCAGCTCCTAAATGCTTTAACATATGCATGGGGTCCCCTAGTATTATCTGTGGTGTGATCCCAGTTATTCTTATTAGTGGTAATATAAAATTATTAACCATGGATTGGTTAAGATCAGTCTATAACCAAATGGGATAGATTATTTTGAGAGCAAGAAGGGAAATTGGCTTGGCTTAAAATGTTCCACAAGTGAGCTTTGCCTAGTACTTATCTATGAACCTATGGCTAAAAAGTTCCTTTAAGCAACAGTGTTAGCCAGCTAACTTGTAATGAATCTGGCTATGTTGAAAACAAGATAAATGGACCAGATGACATCCCGGGTTGTGTACTACATGAACTACAATATGAACTGGCACCTCACCTAAGTGTCATGTTTAATCATAGCCTCACCTCAGGTTTTGTGCCCACTGAGTGGCGCAGAGCCGCAGTTATCCCAATCCACAAGGGGGTATCCACCTTGGATCCCAGAAACTACCGTCCCATCAGTCTGACAAGCCTTATCTGCAAGGCCATGGAGCGTATTATCATGGAACTTATAAACAAAGACATTAGCAACCTTCAAACACTGGACCCCACCCAGTTTGGGTTTATGAAGGGCCGATCTTGTCTCCTGAACCTGATTGACTTCTTTGAATCAGTCTCCAGAGCCATGGACAAGGGTAAGGTGGTCCACACAGCCTATCTAGACCTTGCCAAGGCCTTTGACACCATCCCCCACTCTGGAATCATAGATAAACTTACTAAGTTGGGCATTAATCCCTATGTCACCCAATGGGTTGCTAAATGGCTTACTGATAGAACCCACACTGTAAAAGTAGCCGACTCCAAATCCAGCTCCAGACAAGTGACAAGTGGAGTACCTCAGGGTTCAGTCCTGGGGCCGCTCTTGTTTGGCATCTACTTCTCTGAAGTACAGGTCAACACTAAGGGACTCTGGATAACAAAGTTTGCAGATGACTGCAAACTGGGAGCCATTATTGAATCCCCAAATGATGTGGATACTCTACAAAAGGGCCTTACAGAAACAGATGTTTGGTGCCAGAGCCATGGGTTCAAGCTCAATGCCAAGAAATGTATTGTTATCCCCTTTGGGAAAAAACATGTATCCATGAATTACCATATAGGTGGCAGTACACTAAACACAGAAAGTGTGATAAGAGACTTAGGGACACAGGTGGACAGTGGTCTCACCTTCAATAACCACATCGCCACAACAGTCAGGAAATCCTTCTATGTGGCACACCTCATCACGAAGGGCTTTTCATCCAGAAAGAAGGAGTTCATTGTCCCACTGTACTCATCCCTCATTAGACCCATTATAGAATACAACACCCCATTTGGTATGTACCTCTCAAGACATCTGCAACAACTGGAAAGGCCTCAGAAATACCTCACTAAAAGAATCACAGGCCTAAAGCAGATGCCCTACGCTGATTGCCTTAAAAAACTCCAGCTATACTCTGTCGCATATCGTCTACTCAGAGGCGATCTCTGCTTAACATACAAGGCCATGTCAAACCCAGAGCTGTTGGACATGTTACACTTAAAGAAATCCCAATCCCTCAGAGCTATATGCTCCAGGGATCTAAACCTTGTCATCACAATAAACAAAACATGCTGGAGGGATAGGTTCTTGACCCAGAGACTCCCCAGACTCTGGAATAGATTGCCCATACATGTCAAGCAGAGTGCCTCTTTGGACCTCTTGAAGAGGAACCTTGACAATTGGATGGGAGAAAGGAAATTCACCCCAGGGATCACGTCAGTCGCCCTGCTAGACAGGGGTCCAGGAAAGTAAATAATGTGGGAAGAAATAGCCAGGGAATTGTTATGGCTAGGCTTGTATAGGCCCTAGGGCTGATAGCCTAGTACCAACCTATGAACCTATGAACCTATGAACCTATGGATAAATGCATTTCTTAGTCAAATGCTTATAAATGTTATATGTGAGGCCGGATCCCTATCAGATGATAGAAACTTCATTTGACTGAATCCCATTTGACTGAGATCATAAAACTGAAATTTCAAAATACTGAAAATTCACTTTACTGAAACCCATAATACTGAAATCTTGGAATGCTAAATTTCAACATACTGAATTATAAAGTGGACAATATAAAACCAGAATAGGTGGGGGGGGGCTACACCCCAACCCCTTAACTATATATTCTAACTCCAGGATCACACTACAGTGAGGATAAGCCCTTTTTATATCGTCCACTTTGCAATTCAGTATGTTGAAATTTAGCATTGTAAGATTTCAGTATTATGGGTTTCAGTCAAGTGATTTTTCAGTATTTCGAAATTTCAGTCTTATGGTCTCAGTCAAATGAGTTTCAGTCATATGAAGTTTCTATTATCTGAGAGGGATCAGTGAGGCCTGCAAGTGACAGTCAACAACAAAGCAGACATTTTGTTCCAGTTGCGGAACCATTGTTACATTTATTTCCTGTGAGCTGAAATTATATGCTTTACTACTTCAAGGATTCAGTTTAGAAGAAATTTGCAGGCAGATGTATAGCAAAGTACTTGTAACAGGCTTTTTGTCAGTGACTGCAATGAAACAGTGTTTCTGAAGCCTTCACACCCACTGCAAAATACATTTTTGACTAATTTCAGTCAATTTCTACTGCTTTAGTCACATTAGATGAATTTTGTAAGGTAGATGCTGTATACGTTATGCAGACTTTACTGCTCTGTGAAGTGACAGCCTCCCTCCACAGTGTGTGTGTACAAATTGTTAAACTACACTGTCTAATGAAATTCTGTACTACCAGAAACTAGATAGTGTGTGTGTGTGTGTGTGTGTGTGTATGTGTGTGAGAGAGTGTGTGTGTGTGTATGTGTGTGTGTGTGTGTGGGGTGGGGTATCCATTGACTGATGAGTTATCTCATTTTAAATGCTAGCACTATACAGGTCAATCTTTTGCTGTTCATAGACATGTTTTGTCTGTATTACCACCTTCATTGTGTAATGCATAAGGTAGTTCAGTGGTTAAGATCTCTATCTGGCCATTGCAAGGCCTGAGCTTCTGTTATGAATTCTAGATGATGCCTGCATATAGTTTTTTGCATGTTCTCCCAGTATCTGTGCATGTTTTCTCCAGGTTCACTCACTTACTCCAAAAACATACTGGCTGACTGGCTATTTTTAACTAACTGTACATATTTCAGTTACATTTTATGCTCTGGATTGTGGCTGGAAAGGGTCCACGAGGGACTGGCTCACTTACATTTTTAACAAATAAAATACAGTTAAAAACATTAAATTATGAATATATTTTATAACAGCAGGGAATAATAACTTTGCTCAGTACACGTTTGGTTGTTCCCATCCTAATAAAGGCTGCTTGTGCATACTGAATTTTTGTTCCAGAGAAACAATAAACTGTTATATGTTCTTTAAAACTACCACAATGAACTCTACTATAAATTTCAAACTAAAATAATATATTGTTAAAATGCTGGATTTTTTTTTTTAAAACACATAGAAGATTTGGAATCATGGAAAGAAATGAAAGTTCTAACATTAGAGGACCTGATTTCACGGAGCCTGACCGTGCTTGTTTAAGCTGCTTAATGGATAAACTGTTTGGGATTAGCAGTGACAAATATATGCCTGTCTGAATCTTATGAAAACTGGGGTATTCTGTGAAAACTGGGGTATTCTGTATTCTTTCTTTGTTTCCAAATAGAAAGCTTAAAACTAAATACTGATAGTCACATTACAATGGAGATATGCATAAAAATTTTTTGCTTGTAAACCTCATCTAATTGTATCATTGAAGTTCTGACCACATTTAACACCTTGTATTTTGTATGCAGAGAGTTTTTCTTTCAAAATTATAAACTGCAATGTGTCCATATTTTTGATTCTAGCATGACCATAGTATTTCCTTTCTGACTGGTCTGCACCTAAAGTTATACTATTTTGTGTCCATATTTTTGATTCTGGCGTGACCATAGTATTTCCTTTCTGACTGGTCTGGACCTAAAGTTATACTATTTTGTGTCCATATTTTTGATAAAACCGTGACCATAGTATTTCCCTTCTGACTGGTCTGGACCTAAAGTTATCCTATTTTGTGTCCATATTTTTGATTCTGGCGTGACCATAGTATTTCCTTTCTGACTGGTCTGGACCTAAAGTTATACTATTTTGTGTCCATATTTTTGATTCTGGCGTGACCATAGTATTTCCCTTCTGACTGGTCTGGACCTAAAGTTATACTATTTTGTGTCCATATTTTTGATTCTGGCGTGACCATAGTATTTCCTTTCTGACTGGTCTGGACCTAAAGTTATACTATTTTGTGTCCATATTTTTGATTCTGGCGTGACCATAGTATTTCCTTTCTGACTGGTCTGGACCTAAAGTTATACTATTTTGTGTCCATATTTTTGATTCTGGCGTGAACATAGTATTTCCCTTCTGACTGGTCTGGACCTAAAGTTATACTATTTTGTGTCCATATTTTTGATTCTGGCGTGACCATAGTATTTCCCTTCTGACTGGCCTGGACCTAAAGTTATACTATTTTGTGTCCATATTTTTGATTCTGGCGTGACCATAGTATTTCCTTTCTGACTGGTCTGGACCTAAAGTTATACTATTTTGTGTCCATATTTTTGATTCTGGCGTGACCATAGTATTTCCTTTCTGACTGGTCTGGACCTAAAGTTATACTATTTTGTGTCCATATTTTTGGTTCTGGCGTGACCATAGTATTTCCTTTCTGACTGGTCTGGACCTAAAGTTATACTATTTTGTGTCCATATTTTTGATTCTGGCGTGACCATAGTATTTCCCTTCTGACTGGTCTGGACCTAAAATTATACTATTTTGTGTCCATATTTTTGATTCTGGCGTGACCATAGTATTTCCCTTCTGACTGGTCTGGACCTAAAGTTATACTATTTTGTGTCCATATTTTTGACTCTGGCGTGACCATAGTATTTCCTGCTCTGGACCTAAATTTATACTATTTTGTGTCCATATTTTTGATTCTGGCGTGACCATAGTATTTCCCTTCTGACTAGTCTGGACCTAAAGTTATACTATTTTGTGTCCATATTTTTGATTCTGGTGTGACCATAGTATTTCCTGGTCTGGACCTAAAGTTATACTATTTTGTGTCCATATTTTTGATTCTGGCGTTACCATAGTATTTCCTGCTCTGGACCTAAAGTTATACTATTTTGTGTCCATATTTTTGATTCTGGCATGACCATAGTATTTCCTGCTCTGGACCTAAAGTTATACTATTTTGTGTCCATATTTTTGATTCTGGCGTGACCATAGTATTTCCTTTCTGACTGGTCTGGACCTAAAGTTATACTATTTTGTGTCCATATTTTTGATTCTGGCGTGACCATAGTATTTCCTTTCTGACTGGTCTGGACCTAAAGTTATACTATTTTGTGTCCATATTTTTGATTCTGGCGTGACCATAGTATTTCCTTTTGGACTGGTCTGGACCTAAAGTTATACTATTAAAAAATTTGGGCTAGGCTTATAAATGCCTTAGGGCAGATAGCCTAGTATAAACCTATGAACCTATGTGTCCATATTTTTGATTCTGGTGTGACCATAGTATTTCCTTTCGGACTGGTCTGGACCTAAAGTTATGCTATTTTGTGTCCATATTTTTGATTCTGGCGTGATCATAGTATTTCCTTTCGGACTGGTCTGGACCTAAAGTTATACTATTTTGTGTCCATATTTTTGATTCTGGCGTGACCATAGTATTTCCTTTCTGACTGGTCTGGGCCTAAAGTTATACTATTTTGTGTCCATATTTTTGATTCTGGCGTGACCATAGTATTTCCTTTCGGACTGGTCTGGACCTAAAGTTATACTATTTTGTGTCCATATTTTTGATTCTGGTGTGACCATAGTATTTCCTTTCTGACTGGTCTGGACCTAAAGTTATACTATTTTGTGTCCATATTTTTGATTCTGGCGTGACCATAGTACTTCCTTTCTGACTGGTCTGGACCTAAAGTTATACTATTTTGTGTCCATATTTTTGATTCTGGCGTGACCATAGTATTTCCCTTCTGACTGGTCTGGACCTAAATTTATTCTATTTTGTGTCCATATTTTTGATTCTGGCGTGACCATAGTATTTCCTTTCTAACTGGTCTGGGCCTAAAGTTATACTATTTTGTGTCCATATTTTTGATTATGGCGTGACCATAGTATTTCCTTTCGGACTGATCTCGGCCTAAAGTTATACTATTTTGTGTCCATATTTTTGATTCTGGCATGACCATAGTATTTCCTTTCGGACTAGTCTCGACCTAAAGTTATACTATTTTGTGTCCATATTTTTGATTCTGGCATGACCATAGTATTTCCTTTTGGACTGGTCTGGGCCTAAAGTTATACTATTTTCTTTTCTTTCATTACAGTTTGGTAACCATGTATGTGGATGATCTAGTGATGCTTTCCAGCAACTACCCAGGCTGCAGGAGCAAGATAATACATTCACAGCAGATATTACAAGTGAAATATGAATGTCACTACAAAACTTACATAACCTTAATAATAAACATTGCATCAGAAGGCATATGAATGACATAAAAAAGTGCACACATATATCACAGGCTATAACGCTTCTAAATTACAAACACATTGTAATTACAAAACATGAAATGCCAGCTTTGTGCTACATAATCTGAAACTGGTTAAAAGCAATAAATGTATTGCTCATTGTCTTGTCAGTTGTCACTGAGGTAACCAAGAACAGTTTGCTAGATAAGAGAAAAAAAACTGAAAGTCTTGGGTTAGTAGAAGAATTCTTACTACAGCAGGAAGGACATTGCAAACATTGTATTGCATGACACAGAAAATATGTCCCATGATGGTGAGGCTATTCTACTTTGTAGTGACACAGCTGTGTACAGACTGAAAGGGTGGGGTGGCTGTCCTTCTTTGTAGTGACACAGCTGTGTACAGACTGAAAGGATGGGGAGGCTATGCTTCTTTATACCTACGCAGCTGTGTACAGACTGAAAGGATTATAGGTTTCTGGGTGTACTTCTGCAGGTAAGGTATATTAGTGAAGGAGGGAAGAAACCTTTGAAGGTGTTTTGCACATTAATTAACTTGTAAGACACTTGAATTTGCATTCTATGTCAAGTTACTCTGTTTTGGTTATTGATTTATATATTTTTCTAACTAGGTTTGCCCAACTAGGTTAGGCCCATTTTCATTAAAGCCCACAGCACTACCTTGGAAAGTGACTTAGAGTGACATGCCCTACAAAATGAGACTGAGGGAATCAAAGCCAGCATTAACAAAAGTCATTAGCAACTCATAATATTAATCCCCTGTGCTAAACTGCCAGATGTCCTCCATCCTGAACTGCCACTGGCTATATAATTCTAGGGTAGTGGCATTCCCAGAGGGGGTAAACAGCATGAACCTATGTATTTTATTAAGAAGCGTTTGAAGAATTTTAGCGCTTTCTGAAAATGTTTTGGATCTGCTTGGTCAGGTAAATACAAGCAGAGGACTGATCTCATTTTGGACAATGGCTCTCCTGTCTACAGGACACATGACTCTTGAAATACTGCTGTGCTCTCTTACTCACCCGTTAACTTTGATCTGAAGCTGAGTGCTTATACTGCTGACAATTCCCACTATTGCCTTTGGAATAGTAACAAAGCTTCAACGACCAGAACAGTTTTTATAAAGCGCACCTACTCACACATAATGTTTTATAGTTTTTCTTGGCTGTTCATAGAGAAACATTGCTCAGCAGGTAACACAATCACCTCTGATGTTGGGAAGATCATAGGGCTGTGGTTCCTATTTCCTCATTAGGTGCTTGTGTTTATATTCTGGGATGGGAGAGTTGTATTTACTGAGGGGCTGTCCTTCAGGTGAGGTGCTAAGAAAAGATTTTGCCCACCTAAGATGGAGGTAACAAGGTTGTATGTTATGGATGTCATGGAATTTATCACAGAGAGCAGAGGTAATGTCATGCCAATACTATACCATTAAGCAGATCAATGAAGCTACATTGAAAGCCAAATATCCTTTATGGGAAATCTTGATACAGGGCCTACCTGGACACTCCAAAGAGAGTAGTGCTCCAACCATTCATGTACTTTCATGAAGTGTAATGAAAGCATTTTCATTTTAATCTCCAAAACAATGATTACTCTGAAATTGTGTATTATAAAGCAAATAAAGGAAACAAAACTTATCATCGTGTCCACGGTGATCACAACACATAGTATCAAGTTAATTATAATGGATCCAAATGCCTCCCAAACAATGTAATGCTATACTGCAAACCTTATAAATCAGAGAGAGGATTCCTCAGGTGTCCTCAAATATCATCCAAGCCAGTCAAAGGTACTGACTAACAAAGGGAATTCCTGATAATGAATACATCACTAAAAGCAACCACAAGCAAAACAATGCCCATTGTGTCAAGTGTACTTTTGAAATGTAAATGCGCTATCATACAGACTACTCTGTATGATCTATGAAGTACTTCAAGCAGAAAGAAAAGTTTGTACCAGGCCTTCCTCAAAGTCCCTTAGTAGTGAGATTACTAACCAGTTTATCCATGACAGTCTGACAGTGCTTGGTGACTATTTCAAAATCCATCTCACAACCAGCATTGATAAAAGCCACGTTCTTACAGTTCTGCAGTCGTTTCCCAAATAAAAGCATAGTAAACTATTAGACCAAGCTGTGATATCTACCACTGCCATCCAACCAAACCCATTTCACTATAGCTGCACCGATCTAAGGAAGTATTGTTCTATACAGGATACATGGCATCCCACCCGACCTTGTTGCATTAACCTTGTTGTCTGGGATGATGTAAAGACACTGAATGTCTGACAATAATATGAGTTTTCAAAATTTACATTCAAAGAACCCTCTTGACCCTTATATTACTTTAACAGATCAAAAACACATCTCAGTGGACAGATTTTTTTTGTCAGAATATTTTCTGCCAGTGAAGCCCATGCATACCTCAGTCACATCTGTAAGGCAGGTTACTGCCTCTTCTTCCCATCTTGTGAGACCTCCCACAATTTTTCTTATTCTGAAATCTCATGATTTGAAAGAGTAAACATCTGCCGGTATCCCCAAAATCTCTACTTCTGAAACTGGAAAAATGAAATTGCATTATCCTAGTTTAAACAAAACACATTCCAGTAATTTCATCATTCTTTTATTACCATGTCTAACAGGATAGCTTTGTTGTTCTGAAAGCTCTCAAGCTCTCTAGTTTACTGTTATAGTCCTACTACAGCCTATAAGCTATTTTAGTGCTAGACTATTATCCAATGAATTTGAGAAGTGATTCAACAGGAGCACCGTACAGCATCTCCTTTTAAATCCATAATTTTAAAAAGACAGCAGTCCTTTGCACTCACTGTCTGTACAATGAAGGGTTAAGGGTTTCGTGATAGAACTGGCCAAGTTTTACATTTCTGTGCTGCTGTCTTTATGGTTATGTTGTATAACTTTCAAAGATCACAGCCCAACTGCAGCATTCTTGGCTAGAGCCAATGGTGGCAAGCTGATCTATAATGTTTTGAACTAAATGAGGATTGATATTAACTAACTTCAAATGGAGTTTCTGCTGCTTTTTCAAATTGCATTACCAGGGTTCATGGCACATGCCCCATTATGATGTCATCATTTTGTCAACACCCACTTTGTCCCTCTTTGGACTTTTGGAGATGACA
This sequence comes from Protopterus annectens, assembly GCF_019279795.1. NCBI lineage: Eukaryota > Metazoa > Chordata > Ceratodontiformes > Protopteridae > Protopterus > Protopterus annectens. Next base: position 1,320,363,824 of record NC_056732.1, read on the forward strand.
CCCTGCAAAACACTTAATAAAAGTCTAAAACTCAGTTTTCAGATAAAATCACCACTAACCTTCATTATCATAGAGACCTAACCTGCACCCTGCTTTTCTAAATGTCCTGTTGATTGTTTGTATATCTCAAACATTACCACACTATTTACAGTACATTGTTACATGTTAATAATTAACTAAACCAATATGAATTTTCAGGAAAAAAAAGTTTTACCATAAGGAGTAACCTAATGTCTGCATCATAAACCCACAAACTTGACAGCAGCTTAATTTACTGGACTCTGATCTGCAACAGTAATTTCTACCCGGAGAGTGTTACTGTGGCAGATATATCTTGAAATGGTGTGTTTCTTAAGAGGTCAGTTATGGAGAAGGTTGTGCATTGCAAACACTGATTTCCTCTCTGAAAACATGGCTTATTGAAGACAGAGATCATGGTCTCAAAAATAAATAGAGTTACAAATTTTCTGGCCTAAGTAGTCGTAGATGACATAGCAGAACTATAATTGATGGTTAGCCAGACCAAAGCAAGCAAGCAATGAATCTGAGCATCCAAATCAGCATTCCTGGAATCTGCCACCTAGATTGAGATCTTTCACATTCAGGATCTGCAGTGCACATTAAGGGAGCTTGGACTGTTGCATCTCAAATTAGATAACTTGAAAAGTAGGCAACAGTGCAATAATATGCAGATGTTGTGAATCAGGGAAGGAGCAGATGAACAAGGACTCCACACCACTTTTGGCTTACAATTGGATGGCCTGTGCACCGAAATAGCTAATTCTTCAGTACAATCCCCAACCCCTTAACAAACAACTGTATCAAATTATTTTTATTTAAAAAAATGACATTTCAATAGCATTCGCGGCAGCTTAAGTGGAAGGGCATCAATAAAGACTATGATAAAGCAGTAGTAATTTTATCCTTTCTCCATAGTTTGCCAAGAATCTATACTTGGACAGCATGGTTAAGGAGATGAAAAAACAGAAGACTCCAGAAAAAAAAGGCAAATGCTCTCACTCCTCTTGCCAAGTTTGTTGCTTTACCTGTCCCAAAATGGTTCCTTTCAGCTTCACTGAAAAGTTCAAATACAAGTGACAGCCTTCCAGTGGAGATCAGAAGTGTGGAAACCATGACATATAAAATTATTTACAAACTAACTTTCCAAATTACCACTAGCAATCCTTGAGAGACTCTACGGCCAACATACAAGATATGAACAATGACCCCTCAGGGTCTGATCAGTGTCAGTCCCAAGCAGCTACAAAGGGAAACCCCTGTGTTTTACTTCTCTACCCCGAAGGAGAACATTAGACAACAAAGGGGATCAAGAAAAGGAACCAAGAAGCAATAAAACCCCCCAGTGGTATACCAATGGTATACCAGCAGATCATAGTAATGTGTAAATAGCCCCACACTGGTTCAGAAGAAGGGGACTCCAAGATGCAGAGTGGCATAAAGCTGTTGGACTTGTTAAACTCAAGGACTATACAGCTTGGTAAGGCTCCAAGCTGATCTTTAATGCTTTGAACTAAATGATAATTTAGACTTTGGGCACTAACTAGCTTCAAATAGAGTTTCTGATGGTTTCTATAATTGCACTACTGGGGTGTCTGTTCAACAGTATTGATGCAACCCACAAAATTTACTTTACTCTGTCTTGCAACAAAACCAAGTCATACAGAAACCCAGAAGAGGAATATTTGTGAACTATGTTCTGCATTTGGAGTATTGAAATGTTAAGTGTGTGTGTGTGTGTGTGTGTGTGTGTGTGTGTGTGTGTGTGTGTGTGTGTGTGTGTGTGTATGATTACCGAACATTCTTTATTAAAATTTTGTAAGTCTCTCGAATAGTTTCTTTCTTAGATGAAATGGCAATAGTAAAAATAAAATTATTAGAACAAATAACTGTGTTACATTAAATAATAAATTGCTTAACACTTCCATCCAAGATATGTGCCACCTTGTGAGTCTTTGGCAGCTGCAAAGCAGATACAGCAGCTTTATAGGATGCAAATGTCTCCCAGAAATATATGTTTAGCACATGTGATGGATAATCATCAAAGGCTTAGAGGCATCATCTAGCGGGGGAGGAGAAGCTGCACTAGTAACAAATGCATCAAGATACGACCTGAACAGCTCTGTCGTTACAGAGGAGAAAGAGGGATTTCAAACAAATTCATGACTCTGGCTTACTGTGTTATCTAGAGCTTATGCTCCTAATGCAGAAGACCCAGTTTTCCTAAATACGGTGCCTAAATCACTTATTATAGCACCAAAGACCAATCAATGCTAATGAGGAAGGCTTCGATACAGCACTAGATCCTCCATTTGAATAGAGGTAATCAGGGTATCAGCCTTGCTAATCTGTGAAATAAGGAGATTCTTTGGTCCCTAGGAACAGGATACACATATATATCCCACACTTTAATAGCACAAAGTAGGATAGCATTCTGGTTATTGTCCATTGACTGTCTGAATCAAGCAATAAAAGCAGACACTCTTCCTTGATCCTTATCAAACTACATTTCTTCCCAGAGCCCTTTCTTCCAGATTTATATAATCCAAAAATCACATTGCAATTTAACCCAATAATAAAACCATTAAAGCATTAAGTGGTCATTAACCCAATGGGATATTTACTCCTATATATGAGGTGGGAATAGCTTCAAAGTGGAGCTAATTTAGGCATGCTTAGTTGCCAAAGTGAAGTTGCTAGCCAGATGAGACAATGAATAAAGGGACCCAAAGGAGAGAGTAGGCAGGGCATTTTTGGAGTTTTAAACAACATTTTTAGGGATACCTCAAATGTAAAATAATATAAAGCTACATTGAGGTCCTTGGCCAATATCCTAAACAAATTATTTTTCTATTTACACTGACATGAACTATTTTTGTTCCTCTAAGAAAAATGGTGAGGGAAATTTGCACAATAACTCAGTCTCTGAGAGGATAAGACAATAAGATGATTACAAAACAACTCGATATTATCAGCATATTTTTCAGATATTTAAATGATCATAGTCTATCCAATTTCAAGGTTGAGCTCCTGGTTCCGCAGAGGCTATCAGGACCATTTGAAGAAGGTAAAGTTCCCATCACTGAGTGAGGAAAGTATTCAGACCTTGCTAATAATTGTAGTGTACAGGAAGTTTTCAAGGCCATAAAGTAAGCCCCCTTGAGGGAAGTGCAAAGAGCTAAATGGCTGTGAATAGATATATACAAAACCATCATAGCTTTCATATAAAAACACACAAATAACATTCCAAAAAAACCCTGTCTCTATTAAGGTATGACATATTATAGTGATACCCAAACCCAACAAGGAGTAGACACTAGCTGCAAAATAAAGATCAGCCTCATTAATAAATATTAAAGCAAATATTTACACTTAGATTGTAACCCTATGACTGCTGTAACTCATATACAAACTAGTTTTCCTAAATGAAAGAAGGTTTGTAAAAGAGAGGGGGAGCAGGGGTTACTTCTATCTACTACTAAATATCATATAGGCAACAAGAGCTGATACTTCCCCCTTTTATAATGTTTCCAAATATTTTGGGTTCCTAATACTATAATGGAAATGGACCCCATTCCTGAGTCAGGATATGTTTTGAGTTCATAAAATATGTATTGATTCAATCTTTGCTACTTCCCATGAGTGCTCTTCCTAGCACTCAAAATGTACCCTGAATTGCCTCCTTCTGCAATTCATATCATTTTATATGTAATGATAGCATATTTACCTCTGTTTGTAAATAATTTTTTTTTAACCCTGTTACTTCAACTACTACTACTGGAACTGTTGGGGGTATCTTTTTCCCCACAGCTGTCATCTGTGACTTTGAGAAGGTATTCAGTATCATAGCCTAGAAATGTCTGTGGTAGCTTTCCAAGCATAGCTAGTACCCCTAGTTTTCATGGATATGGCATAGGTAGTACCCCTAGCTTTCATGGTCATGGTATAGGTAGTACCCCCGGCTTTCATGGACATGGCATAGGTAGTACCCCTAGCTTTCATGGACATGGCATAGGTAGTACCCCTAGCTTTCATGGACATGGCGTAGGTAGTACCCCTAGCTTTCATGGACATGGCATAGGTAGTACCCCTGTCTTTCATGGACATGGCATAGGTAGTACCCCTAGCTTTCATGGACATGGCATAGGTAGTACCCCTAGCTTTCATGGACATGGCATAGGTAGTACCCCTAGCTTTCACAGACATGGTATAGGCAGTACCCCTAGCTTTATTGGACATGGCATAGGTAGTATCCCTAGCTTTCATGGACATGGTACGGCCACTACACATCATCCTAGTGACAATGATAATGACAAACCTGATCATCTCTCCATGCTTTCACATTCAAAAGGACATTAGGCAGTGTTTCCTGCTATTTCTCTGTCTTTTCTACTGGCAATCAAACACCTGGCTCAGCTGAGGAGGCAGGGCTGGGTAATATGTGGGTGGCAGTGTTACATGGAAAAATAAGTAAATCCTATCTGTGGATAAATGTCTTGTTGCTTATTCAACTGTAATAACAAGAAATATCCAGATACTGTGCAATCTTGGAATCCTTTATAAAAATGTCCAGCTGGAATTCTTCCACTTGAATCACACAAAGACATGTGGACAGGGGCACAAACCTACCCTTCAAGTTATGCATCAAATTTTTCACCATATTTAATATTTTTGCTGCAGAGAACTGTGGTCAAAGTGTTGGATGTATGTACTAAAAGTATGTCCAGTCTGGCAAGTCCTTTATGTTTCATGCCACTTGTGGAAACATCTGTACTTGATGCTATCAAGGATGGGAAGTGCATGCGAGAGCTGCTATGCACTAACAACAGACATATACTATAGGTTCTGGTCATGCCCTGTTGTCAGATGTGCTTGTCAGCTAGTTCAATTCATGGCACATGCTGTCTTACAAGACAGGATCCCAAACACAATTGGATATTTTTATCATAACCTAAAGTGGGGGTGCTAAGGCAGACTAGAAAGAGATGGCTCCTGCAAATTTCTGCGATGGTCTGCCTGTACTTAGCCTTACAATGAAAATACTTAACCTTAATATGAAAGGAATGGGGAAAAGACCACATTCTCAGACACTCATATGGCTTTATTTCATTAGGAAGTCACAGTCTTAACCCACTCAGTAGCGGCAGTTATGTGCAACTCTCACTTGATACTGCCCCATGGAAAGCCAAGGCTGACAATTTGTTTGCTAACAAATGAGAGTAATAAGGAAACAATAGGAGAAAGTGTCTTAAGGTTTGCTATGTACAAAAATGTCCAAACATCCAGAAAGGACAGTAACAACCAAGATGCTCAGAATGTTTAAGTATTTATTTCTTGTTACTATGTTTTTTTGTTAATGTTAGTGTAAATAGTCAAATTATGCTTTGTGAGTAGGGATGCAGACTAACAAGCATTCTTATGGAATTCTATAAGTATGCAAACATAGTACCTAGTCTGTACTAAAATTCAATGCATATGCTGTGACGATGTGAGGTATTGCCAGCTATGCCAGGAGAAGGGCAGTGAATGTGTAACATATGCTGGCACAGCTAGTCGGAATTTTGTAAAGAATCATATGTCATTCATATATCAAACTGGTTTGTACAGATGTTTGTATTGAAAAATGTTTTTTAAAGCTGCTTGTGTTAAAAATGTACCAACAGTGTGCCCTGCTGGACAGAAAAAGAAATATACTTGCATTATTGTAACTGTTTAAATGTATATGTTTTAACAGAGAATAATGGAAAAGAAGAGGTTAATCCCAAACTTTAAAAATAGTTTGAAATTAAATACCTGGCTTAGGCCATAAAGATTGTATTTTACAATTCTCAATGTAGCCAGAGACAAAAAATTAGTACTAGGAAGCTTCTTGCATTGTTATTGGAGTGAATTAATTGCTACTCTGGAAGGACGGAGATTTGAAATTTCTATATATCTTCCAGGAGCTGCAGCAGATCTTAGCAAGTCTTTGTGTGTGTATTATTGACACCTATGTGCTAAATCCTGACAGCTTTTAGCCAAGGGGGGTAATATGGGAGCCAGACATCAGATCACCCAATGTATGTGATGACATTTTGTAATCCATTACTAAAATAAAGTTTAATACTAGATGAGACTGAAGTCTCAGAGCATTCCATTTTTGTAACCTGACAAAGGAGGATCTCTCACTGACTTCATCTTGCCTTGCTCTAGCAAGTAACCAAGGAATGATATTTTTTTTTAGATCAGTCAGGTAAATATAATAAGATTAGTTAAGTATTGTTTTTTTTTCTATAACTGTGTGAATCTGTCCACCTATGTTATTTGTAATATTTTCTGTGGCTGAAACTCTGGTGTTTATTGTAAATAGATATTTAGTAGTTTCATGTTCTTTTCTTATTTATTATTAAATATATTTAAACTTTTCATTGTGGCTGGTCCTTTATAGAATATTTTAACCTTTAAGAGTAATTATATCTATTGGTGACACTGTGGCTAGTTATATTAACATTAAGTTCAATCAGTATAATTGGGCACTATTGCAAGAGCCTTAGAGTAGCTGGTTTTGGGGTGTCTAGTAGCAGTGTAACTACCTTATAGTCTGACCAGAAGGGAGGATAGCTAGTAAATTTGTGCAAGCTTTTTCCAGGTGTGTGTGTGTGTGTGTGTGTGTGTGTGTGTGTGTGTGTGTGTGTGTGTGTGTGTGTGTGTGTGTGTGTGTGTGTGTGTGCGTGCGTGCGTGTGTGTGTGTGTGTGTGTGTGTGTGTGTGTGTGTGTGTGTGTGTGTGTCTGTAAATCAAATCTCAAAGAGTGTGCATGTGTCAGCTGCTTGGAGCAGGGACACAAAGCCCTGGTTTCACAGACAAAGTGGTGGAGGATTTGACTTGGACACTCAGCTGAGGATTTAACTCTACAGCTGTGCCAGTGGGGAGCATTATTGGAAACCTGGGGAGAGACAGAGAGAGAAACCCAGACCCCACGTTAAATCTGTTTCCTGTGTGCTCTTAAGGGAAATTGTGCTTTTTGCAGAGAGCTGCATCTGGAAATCTGGGTGCATTCATTTTTGTTCCAAGTGAATGTCCCTCTCCAGTATCAGTGGTGAGGATTCAGGCTCCTTGATTATTGGCCTAGAGTGGAGACGTCACATATGCAACCACATGTATCGTAATAGTATGAAAATTCTTATTTGCATTCAATTATTGAGACTGTGACTACTAAGGCTAAAACAACTACACAGTAAGGATGTTACACTGCTTTAGTGATATTATGACTGAATTAAAAAAAACAGATGTAAAGGATACAAAATCAAAAGAAATAATAAGTCCCTTTAAAATGAGATATTTTTTAAGTTTTGAAACTTTGAGCTTCCAAAGTAGACCCTATCAGTTGATCGAGTTGGCAGAAACTGGAAATTAATATGGTTGAGACCATATGATTGTGTTTTTGAAACACCAAAGCTTTGGAATGGAGATCTCTGTGCAGTACATTTACTGTTTTTCTCACTGTAGTGCGATCTGGTATTGGTATATTTAATTTGCAGGGGGGTGTGGGGGATGCCTCCCTGCAAAAATTAAAAAAAAGGTAGACTTTTGTGTTTTTTGTGTTGTGTTTTATGTTGACTTTTTCAGAAACTCAATCATATGGTCTCGACCGTATGAATTTCGAGTTTCTGAAAACTCGATAATCGGACATAGACCTATATATATATATATATATATATATATATATATATATATATATATATATATATATATATAGTTTCAATGGTTTCACTTCATAATCTCGAAATGCTGAAATACCGAATTTCAGCATTCCGAGACCATGAAGCCGAACCATTCACAATATTGAAACCCACAATCACGAATCACACAATCACGAACATAAATACACCATACACCACATAACACACACACACACCATTGCACCCACAGCACAAAAACCACACAACCCTACACTGCACTCCCCACACCCCTCCTACATATATATATATATATATACCAACTCCAAGATTGCACATAACATAAAAAAAACAAATCACAGAACGGCATTCTCCACTCACTCGCACACAAATACACATCACACATACACAAACACCAACAAATTCAACACTCACACTCATACTTACACCTACCTACCCTTACCCACACATACAACATACAAAAACACACACAAACTCTCACTTACATGCAATTTTAGGTACCATAACACTACACACAACGTGCCGGAAATGCATAAGCCCAGATTTGAGATATTCAAATTCACTCTTATGCACTTTCGGCATTCTAAATTTTTGGCTTTATGGTCTCAGAATGCTGAAATTTGGTATTTCAGCATTTCGAGATTATGAAGTGAATATATATATATATATATATATATATATATATATATATATATATATATATATAAAATTGCTCCTTTATTACCCCAGCTCCTGCCCCGGCTGCTGAGTGTTTCCTGGTCCCAGAGGAACTGTTTGTAGTTCTCTGTATCTCCTATCCTGCTCTACATGACCTGCCTAGTCTATAAAAGACCCCTTTCATTCTATTCCAGCCATCCCAGCGCCTGACCAAAGATTACTGCTGCCCAGTGACTGGATTTTATTCTTCCCTGCTCTTACGGACTAAGAAACTCTGTATCTCCTATCCTGCTCTACAAGACCTGCCTAGTCTGTAAAAGACCCCTTTCATTCTATTCCAGCCATCCCAGCGCCTGACCAAAGATTACTGCTGCCCAGTGACTGGATGTTTTTCTTCCCTGCTCCTACGGACTAAGAAACTCTGTATCTCCTATCCTGCTCTACAGGACCTGCCTAGTCTGTAAAAGACCCCTTTCATTCTATTCCAGCCATCCCAGCGCCTGACCAAAGATTACTGCTGCCCAGTGACTGGATTTTTTTCTTCCCTGCTCCTACGGACTAAGAAACTCTGTATCTCCTATCCTGTTCTACAGGACCTGCCTAGTCTGTAAAAGACCCCTTTCATTCTATTCCAGCCATTCCAGCGCCTGACCAAAGATTACTGCTGCCCAGTGACTGGATTTTTTTCTTCCCTGCTCCTACAGACTAAGAAACTCTGTATCTCCTATCCTGCTCTACAGGACCTGCCTAGTCTGTAAAAGACCCCTTTCATTCTATTCCAGTCATCCCAGTGCCTGACCAAAGATTACTGCTGCCCAGTGACCGGATTTTTTTCTTCCCTGCTCCTACGGACTAAGAAACTCTCTATCTCCTATCCTGCTCTACAGGACCTGCCTAGTCTGTAAAAGACCCCTTTCATTCTATTCCAGCCATCTCAGTACCTGACCAAAGATCACTGCTGCCCAGTGACTGGATTTTTTTCTTCCCTGCTCCTACGGACTAAGAAACTCTGTATCTCCTATCCTGCTCTGCAGGACCTGCTTAGTCTGTAAAATACCCCTTTCATTCTATTCCAGCCATCCCAGCGCCTGACCAAAGATTACTGCTGCCCAGTGACTGGATTTTTTTCTTCCCTGCTCCTACGGACTAAGAAAGTATGCTATACCCAAGTCCTACTTCTTAGGTGTATCTGTTTAACCTACACTGTATCTAGTATAAATTATAAATTGTTTCTGCGTAAATTATTCCTGTAGTATGTATAGATAGTTATTTAAGCCTCTGTGCCAGGACTCTAGCAGCCATACTCCTCTCTATCGGTGATCCTACTGCCATATCTCCATACCCTTGGACCCATTATCTGTTGCACCCCTACCTGCCACTTCTATCACAGTTTTTTTTGTATTCTACTCTCTGCCCACTAGGTGGCACTCTAAGCTTGCTTTAGGCAAATAATCCTTACCACATTTTCCATAGCTTTTTTCTTATCTGGATCTTTGCTCAGGTTTTTCCACCTTGCCTAGCTGTGAATCTTTGTGCATTGTTCTGCTGCTCCTATCCCTCTCTTATCACACCCTCTAGCTCCATTATACTTCTCCTAGTTTTATTTTGGTCCCTTTTGCCTCTAACCTGCTGTACCTAACTCTACTTACCTCTGGCCGCCTTCTCTCTACCTGGAACCTGCTACTCTCTGATTGTCTCTCTGCAGAATCTTCATCTACGTGCTGTAGCCCGCTCCTTTCGCCCTGTGGGCTCACTCAGCTCCCCTACCCTACCCTCAATTCCCAACCACCCCCAGTACTGCTAACTTTATAACTGCATAACCACACCCCCTGCTCCTCAACTACCTATCACTACCTACTTCCAATTAACACCCCCATATCCACCCATCCCATTATTGCTAGCTTTATAACTGCAAAACCACACCCCCTGCTCCTTAACTACCTATCACAACCTACTTCCATTTAACACCCCTTATTTCCTACAAGAATAATTCCCAACCAATACTCAGTAACCTTACACCCCCCATACCTAACCTTACTATTACCTACTGTACTTATCAACTTAACCTACCTTCCTCTTACATTTGTAACCTCTATAACACTCTTGCTTCAATCCTCCTACAACTCTCTCTTCCACCTTCTTCCATCTCTAATTTCTCTAGTTATTCCAACTACACTTAATTTACTCTTATATTCCTAATTTCTATAACAACTCATACTAGACTTCACCTCTAAGCTCACCACCACCTGCTACTCTCTTTTCCTCCTTCTGCTACCTCTATTATCACCTGTTACTTTACACCTTACACTCCTACACAATACTAGGCACCTTCTTTCACCCCACACCACCCTTACCCATTCAACCCAATGGCCTCTAAATACAACTCTACTTACACATACCTCCTACTCCTACCCAGCATTCTAGCTGACCTTACTCTAGCATTCTCACTAACCTTCTTTGAACACTATTCTCTACTAAAACACCATCATCACTACCAACAAACCATTACATTCTCACATATAAATTCCCTAAAACACATTAACATAACCTCTACATCTAGCTATACCCTTCCAAAGTACCACAGATCTACCCATATCACTTACCTCCTTGACAAGAAACCCCCATACAACTACTTCAAATTCATAAAACTAATACAAAAACCCTACAACATCATCTCTTAGATGATGATATCCATCCTAACCATGGTCCACATACAACACTCCCCAGTGACCCTCATAACCAAAAACTTTACACCACCTCCACCCTAACAAGGCCATCTAACTCCCTTCTGATAGCTCACCTTAACATCTGTAGCATCAACAATAAAATATCCCATCTTCATGCACTTCTAGATGTCCACAACTTTGATATCCTCTGCATTACTGAAACTCGGCTTAGACCTTCAACCAAAGATCAGGAAATTACCCCCCCAGGATATAACATCCTGAGAAAAGACTGGACTACCAAAAAGGTGGGGGAGTAGCCATTTTTTATAAATCAGAACTCCAACTATCAACCTTCAATGTGCCACTTCCCACAAACCCCACAGCAGAAACCCTTTCAGCCAAACTTCAAATCAATAACCATAAATCCATCTACATAATCTGTTCCTACCTTCCCCAGGAAACAATATCAGTATTCTGGAAAATATACTTAGTAGCCTATCTATACACCTACCCCAGGAAACCATTGGCTTAGGCGACTTTAATATAGACTGGTCTACTTGTAGGTCCCCAAATCCCATTAACCACATAAATCTTTTTGGTTTCTCACAAATGATAACCACCCCTACGAGAATCCACAAACAAAGTGGTAAGGAAACCTTACTTGACTGGATTCTCATAAACAATCATCCTACGACTTATAAGCCAGGAACCCTTCCTGATGACATCAGTAACCATGCTCTTACCTATATAATTAAACAAAAACTTCATAGGCCCAATCCTACTATTTTTAAAACCTCCCGCTCAAAAAAAAAACTTTCACCCTGAGAACTTCCAAACAGAACTGAAGGTTTGTGACTGGTCACCACTGCTTCATCTTCCACTTGATGAAGCAGTCACCTACTTTAATACTAAATTCCTTCAAATCCTAGACTTTTATGCCCCCCATCGCTCATCCAGAATAAAGACCAAAACTGCCCCTTGGCTCACAAAACAAACAAGGCAAAACATCCTCCTAAGAAATAAAATCTGGGCCAAGTGGAGAGCCTCTAAAAGCCCTTCTGACCACCTTTACTTTAAACAATTAAGAAATGCTACAAAAAAAGACATCCTACTAGATAAAAGAAACTTTTACATTCACCTCCAACAAGCCTACAAACAAAAACCACAAAATGTCTGGTCAGCTATAAACAAACTAATTCATCCAGGTCATACCAAGTCTCCTACCCCATCAGGGATCACCCAAAATAATCCTAAACTAATAGCTGATTCCTTTAATAACTACTTTATTGAAGCCATACAAACTCTAGCTAATTCTCTACCACCCACCAGCTCCCTCCCACCTAATACCACATCAAACTCTATTCCTTCTTTTCACATACAACCAATTCCTACATCCCTCATTTGTAACCTCCTTCTAAAACTCAAGCCATGCACCCCCTCTGCTGACTGTATACCAGCAGAATACCTGCAAATTGCAGCTAAAGTTATAGCCTACCCTATTTCTATCCTTATTAATAGAACTATTTCAGAAAGTAAAATCTCCCTTATATGGAAGGTATCTCACATCATTCCTTTACACAAAGGTGGGATATCAGCTGACATTTCCAACTTTAGACCTATCGCCGTACTTTCTCCTAGAGCTAAAATAATGGAAAAATGTATCCACCAACAACTACTTGACCATCTTCTCCACAACAATTTGCTTGCCAACTGCCAACATGGTTTCAGACCATTCCATAGTACCTCAAATGCCCTGCTATCCTTTTCTGACTGTATAAACAAAAATCGTAACAATAACACTCTTTCCTCCACTTTGTTTATCGACCTTTCAAAAGCCTTCGATATGGTCAACCATAATCTGCTTTTAGAGGTATTAAAAGCCCATTCACTGGATGCACAGGCATTACTCTGGTTTAAATCCTACTTAGATAACCGTCATCAAGCAGTCCTTTGGGATAATATGCTGTCAACTCTCCTCCCCATAAACCTTGGAGTACCTTAAGGTTCCATCCTAGGCCCTCTTCTCCTTTCAATGTTTATTAATGACCTAAATACTAAAATTCCTCAAGCCACCTGCATTCAGTATGCCGACGATTCTACTTTAATCTGCTCTGCTAGGTCCCCAACCACACTCCAGACCCTCACCCAGTCTGTATTTCATACTGTTGAAAATTGGTTCATGCAACATTGCCTCCTCCTGAATGCAAAAAAAAAAAAACAAAATTATCACTCTTTACTCCCACTCTAAAATCACCACAATTTCACTTCACTACAACCTCTAACAATGGAACCACCATATCCCCTGATACCACAACCCATCTCCTAGGCATAACCATTGACAACAACCTTAGCTATGACAATCATATCAACACTACCATAACATCTGTCAACAAAAAACTAGGTTCCCTGTATAGAATCAAACCCTTCCTTACACCTACAGCCAGAACCACTATAGCCCAAACTCATCTGATCTCTACCCTGCTTTATGCTTCTGCCATTTATACTAACCTTTCCAAAAGCAACTTTAACAAACTTGCCACTAGCTATAATAACATAGCCAGATTTGCTACCGGCAACCCTTTTAGAACACATCACTGTCTCAACCTCAACCAATTGGGATGGTTAGAACTGCAGCACCAACTACTCTATCATCAACTTATTATAACCCAAAAGATACTTTTCCACCCTTATAATATCCCAATCCCCAATAATCTGACTACCCCTTACAAAAACCTTACTACTCTTTGCTCAGCCGATAAGCTTCTAGTTTCCACTATTAAATCTAAAAACAAAGCTGGAGACTCTCTTTTTGCTAACACAGTTGGCAAGGCCTGGAACCAGCTTCCAAGTGAACTTTCTACTCTCTCTTCCACAAATCTTTTTAAAAAAACATCTCAAAGAACATTTTAAAACTCACTGGCTCTGCTCCTGCACTAACCCTGACTGATCTCTCCACCTTTACACATTCCTGCTATCCCTTTTATTTATCTTCTCCAGGGTATTTTACTGCTAATTATTCTATGGCCTTTTTGCTGTACTATGTTGTCCTACAAAAAAAAAAAAAAAAATCACACTTTTTCATTTATTGTAAATTTGTTCTTGATCATCCTCTTTTGCAAATATCACAAATTATGGTATTATCTGTATATGTTGATAGCTTTTCTATATTATTATTGTATAATAATGTCTTTACCTGTCTGCTTGGAGCTTTTCTCCCCGGGCCTCTACTGAAAATGGACATGTATCCAGTTAGACTAGCCCGGTCAACAAATGTAAATAAATAAATAAAAATAAATAAATATAGGTGTACACATGCATATGGTTGACCAGTGAATGGTCAACCGGGTATGGCCGAAAGGAGTGCAGCAACATCACAAAAATGTGGTTGCAAGTGCTGCGAATCACAAAATCCCATTCCCTTTTTTGACCCATGTTAGCACTTGTTTTAGGCTGTAGAGTGGTCAGAAATGTCGAATTTGGGGGTTTTATGACATTCCGACCGTTCAGCGTTACGAGATTTGCTTTGAATTGTTGGTTAAATGTATGCTCGAGCAATGTGTGCTTGATCATATGAATGTAAACCATGCAAAGTGCACTGGAAGATAGAACCACCAGCTAGTAATCCACAAGAAATTTATTTTAAAACACACTCTGACATCTCGGCTCCACAAGCCTTCAAGGAGTATAACATTCACAAAAAATTGCCTACCTATACACATCTATCAGTTATACAATTAATTATACAATTAAACATAATTGCTCACTTTCAATAAAAATTACACAAAAAACCTCCAATTAATTTCATTGTATAACCCCTTAGGGAACAATGTACCAAACTTTAAAATATAAGTAGGCTCTTTAAAAAGCAATTAATTTTTTAATTAATTTGTCATCACCATATGTATAGATTTTCTTCAAAACTGTATCTTTCAAACCATTAATATTGCCATTATGAAATGTATTAAAGTGCACAGCCATTGAACTTTTCTCCCTCTTATTAACTATGTCCCTAACATGTTCTAATAACCTGATTTTAAATGTTTTTTTTTGTTTCTCCAAAATACAACTTGTTGCAAGGACATTTAAGGGCATATGCAATGTCTTCAGTACTACAACAAAAAACATCTTTAGTCCCAAACAGTAAACCATTGATTTTACTAAAGTATTGAACAATAAAGTTACAAGCTTTACACTTTTTGCAGCCAATGGTCCCTAATTCTTTTATATTACTTTGTATTCCCATAGAGGGTGCTATCAACTTGGTTTTCACTAGGAAGTCTCTAAGATTTATACCCCTCCTGAATGACATAATTGGGGCCCCTGATTTGTGCAAACATCAATCATTTGTACATAAAATATACTCCCAATAATACATTAATAATTTTTTAACTATAACACTAAAACTACTAAATGTGGTAGTAAATATACGTCTTCCTGTTTTTTAATTTTATTATTTATTTTATATCTTTGTATACATCTCTTAACAGTAAGCTGTGAAATATATTCTTTTAAAATTTATTCCAGCATTCTTCTAATAGTTCTTGATCAAAACCCCCTCATTTTAAACATGTTGATTGTATTGCATATTTCCCTTTTATAATCAAATTAATTATTGCATAATCTAAAAATACGAATAAATTCCCCAAAGGGCATGGAATGAATAGTATGGGATGGATGGCAACTATCTGCTCTTATATATTGTAGCCCACTATCACATTTTCTATGAACACTAGTCTGAATGAGCTTATTGTTACTATCTAGATTCACATCCAAGAAAGATAATTTTTTTTCCAACTTTAAGACCATCAAATTCTAACCCAAACCTATTATTTCCTAACATCTTAACAAATCCTTCTACTTCCTCTTCACCATCTTCACACAAAAAGATAAAATTGTCAATAAATCTGTAATAAAGTTAAACATATCTGTGAAAAAATTCACTTCTATGTATGTATTCATTTTCAAATAAGCCCATGCTAAGGTTTGCATATGAGGGGGCAAAAGCCTCCCCCATTGCAGTTCCACTTTTCTGCCTATACAAAGCTTCTCCAAATTAAAAAAAAAATATGTTTAAGACAAAGATCTAACAGCTCTACAATAAATTCAGTAGCTGGACTTTGGCCCAAATATAATCTTATATCTTCTAACCCAAAATCATGATTTATTTTGGTATAAAGACTTTTTACATCAATAGTAACCCAATACATTCTCAACCCCCATTGAACTGTCTTAATTTTGTTCAAAAAATCAAGCACATCTTGAATGTAGGCTGGTAGCAATTTTACTTTAGTAATAGGTGAAACATTCGTGAATGGGCGTACCTTCGTTGAAGGTTGTGCGTCAGGGCTGGTACCTGGGCACTTAAAAATCAACTACCAATGATTAGCAGACCAGAGTTCCACTGTGGCGACCCCTAACTGGGAAAAGCCGAAAGACACAACAAAAAATAGGTGAAAATGCAGAAAGTGGCCCATTTTATACAGAAAATATTTCCTTCCAGATATTATAGAGCATCCCAGAGGATTTGTTAAGGATTTGTGTATCTTAGGAAGACAATAAAATAGAGCCATCTCACATCCTTCCACTCCAAACTTCTTTTTTATATCATTATCTGAAAAGTAGCCCATCCTATTACCTTTTTTAAGTAAATTAATGTACTTATCTGTTGCTTCTTTGTACACTCTTAATTCTACATGTTCAAATGCACTGCCATCCCTTAGGTGTTCATTACGCATTTAAATATTGAACATAATTCATAATTACTAACTTATCTCCTTTGCCTGCAAGTTTGAAAATAATATCTTTCCCTTCACTTAATATTTTCAAAGTTTTCCATTCTTCTTTCATTAAATTAAACCGCACATTTTTAAACTTAGCAAATTCTTTCTCTATTGCAAACTGTAACATCAAATAAGCATGCTGAACATCTTAATTTAATATTGGAGGCATAAATTTGCTTTTATAAATTACTTTACTACTATCGAACAGTGTATAGGCATTATATTCTTCCTCAGAACAATATGAGTAAAAACTATCACTGTTCATTTCATCCACACTTTTATCACCTTCCATTGGGGATCCATTAACATCATTTATACTGCTAAAAAAAGCATTTCAAATGTAACTTTCTAAAAACGCAAAACAAGTCAGTTTTAACTTCATGCAATCTTGGAATGACAGTAGGCACAAATTTAATACCACAATTAAACACATTATACTCAGTTATTCAGAGTATAACCAGATAAATTAATAACATAACTGTTACAGTTACTCGGACAGGTAAATCACCATTTACCTCTTTTAAAATAATGTTGTTGCTGTCCATCTTTAAACTGTCCATGGAGGGCTCGCTCTCATTTTCTCCCTTGGGGACATCCTTTTGGGCCATTGCCATTCCCCTGATAAGGTTGTTGAAACTGTTCACCCTGCTGTGCATTCGGCAGTCATGGATATTCATCCCTTTTATCTTCTCCTGCTGAATTCAGCCCTTCTGAATTGGAGAATGACGTATTCAGGTGTTTTCCATCTTCCTTAAAGTGTACGTGTCTCCCAGACCTCTTTCAATTGGCTCGAGATACAAAGGCCCTCCTGTTGTCATAGTCATGCAAATCACAAAGCAATTTGACTTTTTTCCACTCAGTGATATCTTCCTCATATGATTTCAATTTATTAATGTCACAGAAAAATTTGTCTAGATATTCATTATTTAGATTACCTGTTAGTGATGAACATTTTTTTGATTTGTTCCTTTAATTCATTTTGTTTTAACCTGTCTCTTTCCAACAGAATGGATATCCACTCCATTGTACACTTATGAGTGGCAGTAACCCATCACTGATGAAAAACATTATCAGTGACATTGTCCATATTAAATAGTAATGATGGATCTTTGTATGTTCGTAGACCACAAGGAGAGATGTCTAGCTCAATGTATCTCTGTAAACTTTGAATATTAAAGAATGTAGCCGTTTCTTTATACATAAGCTTTTCAAGTTCCTCACATAACGTTTTGTTTTCTGCCAACAAAGTAGTGGTAATTTTACAGCCAACAGTGTACTGGAAACTCTAAATTGGACATAGGTGTGAGTGTCCATGCAAGTGTGTGATATGGAAGAACAGCCACAGCAGCAATAGCCGCTCAGTTAATAGTGTAAGACCAGATGATATAACATTCATTGATGATCCCAAAGAATGCAGTTAATGGAAGAATAAGACTACAAGAAAAAGCAAAAATTATTTACAGGGTTCAAAATCTCCATGATGTGATCTACAGCTTCATTCTTATGCTGCAGGACAAAATCATACTTTAAATGGGAAGCAAGTCAATCGTTCAAGGGCAAATGTGTATGGGTGCACTGATAGCCAAGTTTTAGAGTGTTCCTATGTGGTCATTGCACAACAGAAACTGCCATTTTTCTCAAAGTAAATTGGTTCTTTTATTAGGTAAGATTATGTAGAGGCAAAGCAGCTATTATGGAGGTGGGGTGAGGGATGGCTTGGCTTCACACAAAATACCCTTGGTAATGTTCTTTCACTACCACTTGGATTGTCTTTTTCATCATGAGTATCCTTCACAGTGGCATTCTACAACCTTCCAATGCAATGCAATGCAATGTGGTCAGAACTATCACTCATTCTAGCTACTTCTTAATGAAAAAAATGTTCGAAATATCATACTACTGGTACTACAGCTCTTTCTGTACAAATTCTTAATGAAATGCTATTATGACAACCTTCCTGATGACCCTGCATCTCCCTCTAGCTAATTTTGCAATAAAATGTGGCACACAATAGATACTTACTGTTTACTTTCCACCAGTGCTGCAGCATACAGGAATTGTCCTTTCTACTCACTTCAGTTTATTACTGCATATCATTTTTTTCTCACATGAAGAAAAATCCTTTCCTTTCCTTTCCTATATCTGCTCAGTAAGATGTGAAAAAAAGCTTCACCATGAATACAGCCTTAGAAATAACTTTTCATGGACACTGGGCTCATTACGGAAGAAGTCATTTGTTCACCAAAAGAGCATAAGGCAATTATTTGTTTTCTGTTATACTCCAGGACATTGTGCAGAAATTTGTGACAATAAAAATAAAGTTTACATGATTTAATGACACTAGCACCACCACAATTGTCTGAATTTAACACTGTCATATTAAACTTTATGGAGTATGATAGCATCATTATATTCTGAGAAGAAAATCTTGGGAGGAGTGTCTAAAGTGGATGTGGAGTCACATCTTTGTGTTAAATTCTCTCAGAATTATTTAAAGGTATACATATTCAAGTTGTCTGCTGTCAGACTAGCATCCTTAAATATCTAGTTACAGAAGCTGGAGAACACAATACTTAATGTTACTACCACAGCACAAGTTTGACTTGAATAGTGTCA